>NC_135725.1:31417527-31686786 GCF_964656455.1 Halichoerus grypus
GAAAAACTCGGCTAGAGCCTGTGCTGCAGGTAAAACAGCTGCTCCTGAGGGTGGCAGCCTTTTGTTGTGTGCGTGCGTGAGAGCACTGCAAGGGAGTCCAAAGCTTTTTGCGAGTGAGACTCAGGCCCCAGCGAAAGGCAGAACACGACTCCCCATGTGTTTCATCAAGCTCGCACGGCAGCCCCACTTTTGCATGGAAGGCTAATAGCTAGCGTTCTAACTCGAAGAAACAACACTGTAGAGAAACCGTGCTTTAGCTACCGTCGACCTCTCTGTGGGTGAAGCAGTTTAGGTGTACTGTGGCTGAGAGCCTGGGGACTGTTTCCATTTCGTAATATCCGGGGAGAGACAGGCCGGTACAGAGGGCAGCTCTCAACTCACTACATGGTTATGGGGCTAGTTCCGTTGTCCATGGTGTGTGTGCAGGCTTAAACACAGCCACCTAACTCGAAGGAAAAACTCGGTAGAGAGCCTGTGCTGCAGGTCAAATAGCTGCTCCTGAGGGTGGCAGCATTTTGTTGTGTGCGTGCGTGAGAGCACTGCAAGGGAGTCCAAAGCTTTTTGCGAGTGAGACTCAGGCCCCAGCGAAAGGCAGAACACGACTCCCCATGTGTTTCATCACGCTAGCACGGCAGCCCCACTTTTGCATGGAAGGCTAACAGCTAGTGTTCTAACTCGAAGAAACAACACTGTAGAGAAACCGTGCTTTAGCTACCGTCGACCTCTAGACGGAGGAAGCATAACACGGAGTACCGTGGCTGAGAGCCTGGGGAACGGGTTCCATACGTGAAACCAAGGGAGAAATAGGTCCGGGCAGAAGGCACCTCTGGACTCAGCTCTTGCTACCTGCAGCTAACACTACTGCTCCATGTGTGCTTGGAATGCTATGTGCTCGACACTGACTGGCAAGAAACAAGCCTGTAAAGAATCCCAGCTGCAGCTCATTCGCCTACCAGGCTACTAACACCAAGAATCAATGCTGTAGCGTTACTGCGCTTTAGCTAACATTGCCGTTCCTGAAGCCGCAGGAGTTGTATAGTGCTCGTGTGTGAGAGACCGGGGAAAGGGTCCCATACGTGAAATGGAGTGAGAAACAGGCCGGTGCGGAAGGCAGCTCTCAACTCACCTCTTGTTTATGAGGCTAGTAGCCTTGCCCCGGGGGTGCCTGCAGGCCATCAGCCAACCACCTAACTCAAAGGAACAACTCTGTAGGGAATTCCTGCTTCGGCTAAAAGAGCCATGCCTCAGGGTGGACGCATTGTGTGGTGTGCATGCGTGAGTGCACAGCAAGTGAGTCCAAAACCATTTTCCTTGTGAGACCCAGGCCCCGGAAGAAGCCAGAACACGACTCCCCACTTGCTCCATGAAACTAGTACTGCGGCCCCACTTTTGAATGGAAGTCTAATAGCTAGCCCTCTAACTCGAAGAAACAACACTGTAGAGAAACCGTGCTTTAGCTACCGTCGACCTCTCTGTGGGCGAAGCAGTTTAGGGTGTACTGTGGCTGAGAGCCTGGGGACGGTTTCAATATCGTAATATCGGGGGAGAGACAGAGGGCAGCTCTCAACCCACATCATGGTTATGGGGCTAGTACCGTTGCCCAGGGTGTGTGTGCAGGCTTAAATGAAGCCACCTAACTCGAAGGAAAAACTCGGTTGAGAGCCTGTGCTTCAGGTAAAACAGCTGCTCCTGAGGGTGGCAGCATTTTGTTGTGTGCGTGCGTGAGAGCACTGCAAGGGAGTCCAAAGCTTTTTGCGAGTGAGACTCAAGCCCCAGCGAAAGGCAGAACACGACTCCCCATGTGTTTGACCACGCTAGCACGGCAGGCCCACATTTGCATGGAAGTCTAATAGCTAGCGTTCTAACTCGAAGAAACAACACAGTAGAGAAACCGTGCTTTAGCTACCGTCCACCTCTCTGTGGGCGAAGCAGTTTAGGGTGTACTGTGGCTGAGAGCCTGGGGACGGTTTCAATATCGTAATATCGGGGGAGAGACAGGCCGGTACAGAGGGCAGCTCTCAACCCACATCATGGTTATGGGGCTAGTACCGTTGCCCAGGGTGTGTGTGCAGGCTTAAATGAAGCCACCCAACTCGAAGGAAAAACTCGGTTGAGACCCTGTGCTTCAGGTAAAACAGCTGCTCCTGAGGGTGGCAGCATTTTGTTGTGTGCGTGCGTGAGAGCACTGCAAGGGAGTCCAAAGCTTTTTGCGAGTGAGACTCAGGGCCCAGCAAAAGGCAGAACACGACTCCCCATGTGTTTGACCAAGCTAGCACGGCAGCCCCACATTTGCATGGAAGTCTAATAGCTAGCGTTCTAACTCGAAGGAACAACACTGTAGAGACACCGTGCTTTAGCTACCGTCGACCTCTCTGTGGGCGAAGCAGTTTAGGGTGTACTGTGGCTGAGAGCCTGGGGACGGTTTCAATATCGTAATATCGGGGAGAGACAGGCCGGTACAGAAGGCAGCTCTCAACTCACATCATGGTTATGGGGCTAGTACCGTTGCCCAGGCTGTGTGTGCCGGCTTAAACACAGCCACCTAACTCGAAGGAAAAACACGGTAGAGGATCCGTGCTTCAGCTAAAACAGCCGCTCCTGAGGGTGGAAGCATTTGGTTGTGTGCGTGCGTGAGAGGACTGCAAGGGAGTCCAAAGTTTCTGCGAGTGACACTCAGGCCCCAGCAAAAGGCAGAACACGATTCCCCGTGTGTTTCATTTAGCTAGCACTGCGGCCCTACTTTTGCATGGAAGTCTAATCGCTAGCGTTCTCCCTGGAAGAAACAACACGGTGGAGAAACCGTGCTTTAGCTACCATCCACCTCTGTGAGGGAGGAAGCACTTTCCAGGCTACCGTGGGGGAGAGCCTGAGGAACGGGTTCCTTACGTTAAACCGAGGGAGAAGGAGTCCGGGCCAGAAGGCCCCTCTCGAATCAGCTCTTGTTACCTGAAGCTAACACTTCGGCTCCATGTGTGCATAGGAATGCTAAGGGCTCCACACTGATTTGGCAGAAAGAAGCCGGTCAAGAAGCCCAGCTTCAGCTCATTCGCCTCTCCACAGGGTGGCAGCATTTTCAAGTCTGCTTGAGTGCAAACCTGGGGAAGGAGTCCCAGCAGAATTCGGAGGGAGAAATAAGCATGGGCAGAAGGCACCTATCGACTCAACTCTTGTTTCGGGAAACTAGATCGGCTCTCCCGTGTGTGCGTGGAGTCCTCAGTGCCATCCACGCAACGCAAAGGAACAAAACTGTAGAGAACCCGTGCCTCAGCAAAGATCGCCCTTCCTGAGCGTTAACTTCATCTATTGTGTGTTTTTGTGAAAGCATGAGAAATGGAACCTAAACGTAACTCGGAGTGAGAAGCAGGCCAGATGGAAGGCTGCTGTCGACTCACCTCTTGTTTGAGGAGATTAGCACTGCTGTACCCTGTGTGCCTGGATGCCTAGTTACCAGGCTACTAACACCAAGAATCAATCCTATAGAGTGACTGCGCTTGAGTTAACATTGCCGTTCCTGAAGCAGGAGGAATTTGACACTGCTCGTGTACGAGAGACCAGGCGTCACCAGACGTGAAATGGAGTGAGAAACAGGCCGGTGCGGAAGGCAGCTCTCAAGTCACCTCTGGTTGATGAGGCTAGTGCCCTTGGCCCGGGGGTGCCTGCAGGCCTAAAGCCAACCACCTAACTCAAAGGAACAACTCTGTAGGGAATTCCTGCTTCGGCTAAAAGAGCCATGCCTCAGGGTGGACGCATTTTGCTGTGTGCATGCGTGAGCGCACTGCAAGTGAGTCCAAAACCATTTTCCTTGTGAGACCCAGGCCCCGGAAGAAGCCAGAACACGACTCCCCACTTGCTCCATGAAGCTAGTACTGCGGCCCCACTTTTGCATGGAAGTCTAATAGCTAGTTTTCTAACTCGGAGGAAAAACCCTGTAGAGAAACCGTGCTTTAGTTACCGTCGACCTCTCTGTGGGCGAAGCAGTTTAGGGTGTACTGTGGCTGAGAGCCTGGGGACGGTTTCCATTTCGTAATATCGGGGGAGAGAGAGGCCGGTACATAAGGCAGCTCTAAACTCACTACATGGTTATGGGGCTAGTTCCGTTGCCCCGTGGGTGTGTGCTGGCTTAAACACAACCACCTAACTCGAAAGAAAAACTCAGTACAGAATCTGTGCTTCAGCTAAAACAGCTGCTCCTGAGGGTGGAAGCTTCTTTCGTGTGTGTGCGTGAGAGCACTGCAAGGGAGTCGCAAACCGAATTCGGAGGGAGCCTCAGGCAGCTGCAGAAGGCAGCACACGACTCCTCACTTATTTCGTGAAGCCAGCACTGCGGCCCCAATTTTGCATGGAGGTCTAATAGCTAGCGTTCTAACTCGAAGAAACAACACTGTAGAGAAACCGTGCTTTAGCTGTCATCGACCTCTCTGTGGGCAAAGCAGTTTGGGGTGTACTGTGGCTGAGAGCCTGGGGACGGTTTCACTATCGTAATATCGGGGGAGAGACAGGCCAGTACAGAAGGCAGCTCTCAACTCACATCATGGTTATGGGGCTAGTACCTTTGCCCAGGCTGTGTGTGCCGGCTTAAACACAGCCACCTAACTCGAAGGAAAAACTCGGCTAGAGCCTGTGCTGCAGGTAAAACAGCTGCTCCTGAGGGTGGCAGCCTTTTGTTGTGTGCGTGCGTGAGAGCACTGCAAGGGAGTCCAAAGCTTTTTGCGAGTGAGACTCAGGCCCCAGCGAAAGGCAGAACACGACTCCCCATGTGTTTCATCAAGCTCGCACGGCAGCCCCACTTTTGCATGGAAGGCTAATAGCTAGCGTTCTAACTCGAAGAAACAACACTGTAGAGAAACCGTGCTTTAGCTACCGTCGACCTCTCTGTGGGTGAAGCAGTTTAGGTGTACTGTGGCTGAGAGCCTGGGGACTGTTTCCATTTCGTAATATCCGGGGAGAGACAGGCCGGTACAGAGGGCAGCTCTCAACTCACTACATGGTTATGGGGCTAGTTCCGTTGTCCATGGTGTGTGTGCAGGCTTAAACACAGCCACCTAACTCGAAGGAAAAACTCGGTAGAGAGCCTGTGCTGCAGGTCAAATAGCTGCTCCTGAGGGTGGCAGCATTTTGTTGTGTGCGTGCGTGAGAGCACTGCAAGGGAGTCCAAAGCTTTTTGCGAGTGAGACTCAGGCCCCAGCGAAAGGCAGAACACGACTCCCCATGTGTTTCATCACGCTAGCACGGCAGCCCCACTTTTGCATGGAAGGCTAACAGCTAGTGTTCTAACTCGAAGAAACAACACTGTAGAGAAACCGTGCTTTAGCTACCGTCGACCTCTAGACGGAGGAAGCATAACACGGAGTACCGTGGCTGAGAGCCTGGGGAACGGGTTCCATACGTGAAACCAAGGGAGAAATAGGTCCGGGCAGAAGGCACCTCTGGACTCAGCTCTTGCTACCTGCAGCTAACACTACTGCTCCATGTGTGCTTGGAATGCTATGTGCTCGACACTGACTGGCAAGAAACAAGCCTGTAAAGAATCCCAGCTGCAGCTCATTCGCCTACCAGGCTACTAACACCAAGAATCAATGCTGTAGCGTTACTGCGCTTTAGCTAACATTGCCGTTCCTGAAGCCGCAGGAGTTGTATAGTGCTCGTGTGTGAGAGACCGGGGAAAGGGTCCCATACGTGAAATGGAGTGAGAAACAGGCCGGTGCGGAAGGCAGCTCTCAACTCACCTCTTGTTTATGAGGCTAGTAGCCTTGCCCCGGGGGTGCCTGCAGGCCATCAGCCAACCACCTAACTCAAAGGAACAACTCTGTAGGGAATTCCTGCTTCGGCTAAAAGAGCCATGCCTCAGGGTGGACGCATTGTGTGGTGTGCATGCGTGAGTGCACAGCAAGTGAGTCCAAAACCATTTTCCTTGTGAGACCCAGGCCCCGGAAGAAGCCAGAACACGACTCCCCACTTGCTCCATGAAACTAGTACTGCGGCCCCACTTTTGAATGGAAGTCTAATAGCTAGCCCTCTAACTCGAAGAAACAACACTGTAGAGAAACCGTGCTTTAGCTACCGTCGACCTCTCTGTGGGCGAAGCAGTTTAGGGTGTACTGTGGCTGAGAGCCTGGGGACGGTTTCAATATCGTAATATCGGGGGAGAGACAGAGGGCAGCTCTCAACCCACATCATGGTTATGGGGCTAGTACCGTTGCCCAGGGTGTGTGTGCAGGCTTAAATGAAGCCACCTAACTCGAAGGAAAAACTCGGTTGAGAGCCTGTGCTTCAGGTAAAACAGCTGCTCCTGAGGGTGGCAGCATTTTGTTGTGTGCGTGCGTGAGAGCACTGCAAGGGAGTCCAAAGCTTTTTGCGAGTGCGACTCAAGCCCCAGCGAAAGGCAGAACACGACTCCCCATGTGTTTGACCACGCTAGCACGGCAGGCCCACATTTGCATGGAAGTCTAATAGCTAGCGTTCTAACTCGAAGAAACAACACAGTAGAGAAACCGTGCTTTAGCTACCGTCCACCTCTCTGTGGGCGAAGCAGTTTAGGGTGTACTGTGGCTGAGAGCCTGGGGACGGTTTCAATATCGTAATATCGGGGGAGAGACAGGCCGGTACAGAGGGCAGCTCTCAACCCACATCATGGTTATGGGGCTAGTACCGTTGCCCAGGGTGTGTGTGCAGGCTTAAATGAAGCCACCCAACTCGAAGGAAAAACTCGGTTGAGACCCTGTGCTTCAGGTAAAACAGCTGCTCCTGAGGGTGGCAGCATTTTGTTGTGTGCGTGCGTGAGAGCACTGCAAGGGAGTCCAAAGCTTTTTGCGAGTGAGACTCAGGGCCCAGCAAAAGGCAGAACACGACTCCCCATGTGTTTGACCAAGCTAGCACGGCAGCCCCACATTTGCATGGAAGTCTAATAGCTAGCGTTCTAACTCGAAGGAACAACACTGTAGAGACACCGTGCTTTAGCTACCGTCGACCTCTCTGTGGGCGAAGCAGTTTAGGGTGTACTGTGGCTGAGAGCCTGGGGACGGTTTCAATATCGTAATATCGGGGAGAGACAGGCCGGTACAGAAGGCAGCTCTCAACTCACATCATGGTTATGGGGCTAGTACCGTTGCCCAGGCTGTGTGTGCCGGCTTAAACACAGCCACCTAACTCGAAGGAAAAACACGGTAGAGGATCCGTGCTTCAGCTAAAACAGCCGCTCCTGAGGGTGGAAGCATTTGGTTGTGTGCGTGCGTGAGAGGACTGCAAGGGAGTCCAAAGTTTCTGCGAGTGACACTCAGGCCCCAGCAAAAGGCAGAACACGATTCCCCGTGTGTTTCATTTAGCTAGCACTGCGGCCCTACTTTTGCATGGAAGTCTAATCGCTAGCGTTCTCCCTGGAAGAAACAACACGGTGGAGAAACCGTGCTTTAGCTACCATCCACCTCTGTGAGGGAGGAAGCACTTTCCAGGCTACCGTGGGGGAGAGCCTGAGGAACGGGTTCCTTACGTTAAACCGAGGGAGAAGGAGTCCGGGCCAGAAGGCCCCTCTCGAATCAGCTCTTGTTACCTGAAGCTAACACTTCGGCTCCATGTGTGCATAGGAATGCTAAGGGCTCCACACTGATTTGGCAGAAAGAAGCCGGTCAAGAAGCCCAGCTTCAGCTCATTCGCCTCTCCACAGGGTGGCAGCATTTTCAAGTCTGCTTGAGTGCAAACCTGGGGAAGGAGTCCCAGCAGAATTCGGAGGGAGAAATAAGCATGGGCAGAAGGCACCTATCGACTCAACTCTTGTTTCGGGAAACTAGATCGGCTCTCCCGTGTGTGCGTGGAGTCCTCAGTGCCATCCACGCAACGCAAAGGAACAAAACTGTAGAGAACCCGTGCCTCAGCAAAGATCGCCCTTCCTGAGCGTTAACTTCATCTATTGTGTGTTTTTGTGAAAGCATGAGAAATGGAACCTAAACGTAACTCGGAGTGAGAAGCAGGCCAGATGGAAGGCTGCTGTCGACTCACCTCTTGTTTGAGGAGATTAGCACTGCTGTACCCTGTGTGCCTGGATGCCTAGTTACCAGGCTACTAACACCAAGAATCAATCCTATAGAGTGACTGCGCTTGAGTTAACATTGCCGTTCCTGAAGCAGGAGGAATTTGACACTGCTCGTGTACGAGAGACCAGGCGTCACCAGACGTGAAATGGAGTGAGAAACAGGCCGGTGCGGAAGGCAGCTCTCAAGTCACCTCTGGTTGATGAGGCTAGTGCCCTTGGCCCGGGGGTGCCTGCAGGCCTAAAGCCAACCACCTAACTCAAAGGAACAACTCTGTAGGGAATTCCTGCTTCGGCTAAAAGAGCCATGCCTCAGGGTGGACGCATTTTGCTGTGTGCATGCGTGAGCGCACTGCAAGTGAGTCCAAAACCATTTTCCTTGTGAGACCCAGGCCCCGGAAGAAGCCAGAACACGACTCCCCACTTGCTCCATGAAGCTAGTACTGCGGCCCCACTTTTGCATGGAAGTCTAATAGCTAGTTTTCTAACTCGGAGGAAAAACCCTGTAGAGAAACCGTGCTTTAGTTACCGTCGACCTCTCTGTGGGCGAAGCAGTTTAGGGTGTACTGTGGCTGAGAGCCTGGGGACGGTTTCCATTTCGTAATATCGGGGGAGAGAGAGGCCGGTACATAAGGCAGCTCTAAACTCACTACATGGTTATGGGGCTAGTTCCGTTGCCCCGTGGGTGTGTGCTGGCTTAAACACAACCACCTAACTCGAAAGAAAAACTCAGTACAGAATCTGTGCTTCAGCTAAAACAGCTGCTCCTGAGGGTGGAAGCTTCTTTCGTGTGTGTGCGTGAGAGCACTGCAAGGGAGTCGCAAACCGAATTCGGAGGGAGCCTCAGGCAGCTGCAGAAGGCAGCACACGACTCCTCACTTATTTCGTGAAGCCAGCACTGCGGCCCCAATTTTGCATGGAGGTCTAATAGCTAGCGTTCTAACTCGAAGAAACAACACTGTAGAGAAACCGTGCTTTAGCTGTCATCGACCTCTCTGTGGGCAAAGCAGTTTGGGGTGTACTGTGGCTGAGAGCCTGGGGACGGTTTCACTATCGTAATATCGGGGGAGAGACAGGCCAGTACAGAAGGCAGCTCTCAACTCACATCATGGTTATGGGGCTAGTACCTTTGCCCAGGCTGTGTGTGCCGGCTTAAACACAGCCACCTAACTCGAAGGAAAAACTCGGCTAGAGCCTGTGCTGCAGGTAAAACAGCTGCTCCTGAGGGTGGCAGCCTTTTGTTGTGTGCGTGCGTGAGAGCACTGCAAGGGAGTCCAAAGCTTTTTGCGAGTGAGACTCAGGCCCCAGCGAAAGGCAGAACACGACTCCCCATGTGTTTCATCAAGCTCGCACGGCAGCCCCACTTTTGCATGGAAGGCTAATAGCTAGCGTTCTAACTCGAAGAAACAACACTGTAGAGAAACCGTGCTTTAGCTACCGTCGACCTCTCTGTGGGTGAAGCAGTTTAGGTGTACTGTGGCTGAGAGCCTGGGGACTGTTTCCATTTCGTAATATCCGGGGAGAGACAGGCCGGTACAGAGGGCAGCTCTCAACTCACTACATGGTTATGGGGCTAGTTCCGTTGTCCATGGTGTGTGTGCAGGCTTAAACACAGCCACCTAACTCGAAGGAAAAACTCGGTAGAGAGCCTGTGCTGCAGGTCAAATAGCTGCTCCTGAGGGTGGCAGCATTTTGTTGTGTGCGTGCGTGAGAGCACTGCAAGGGAGTCCAAAGCTTTTTGCGAGTGAGACTCAGGCCCCAGCGAAAGGCAGAACACGACTCCCCATGTGTTTCATCACGCTAGCACGGCAGCCCCACTTTTGCATGGAAGGCTAACAGCTAGTGTTCTAACTCGAAGAAACAACACTGTAGAGAAACCGTGCTTTAGCTACCGTCGACCTCTAGACGGAGGAAGCATAACACGGAGTACCGTGGCTGAGAGCCTGGGGAACGGGTTCCATACGTGAAACCAAGGGAGAAATAGGTCCGGGCAGAAGGCACCTCTGGACTCAGCTCTTGCTACCTGCAGCTAACACTACTGCTCCATGTGTGCTTGGAATGCTATGTGCTCGACACTGACTGGCAAGAAACAAGCCTGTAAAGAATCCCAGCTGCAGCTCATTCGCCTACCAGGCTACTAACACCAAGAATCAATGCTGTAGCGTTACTGCGCTTTAGCTAACATTGCCGTTCCTGAAGCCGCAGGAGTTGTATAGTGCTCGTGTGTGAGAGACCGGGGAAAGGGTCCCATACGTGAAATGGAGTGAGAAACAGGCCGGTGCGGAAGGCAGCTCTCAACTCACCTCTTGTTTATGAGGCTAGTAGCCTTGCCCCGGGGGTGCCTGCAGGCCATCAGCCAACCACCTAACTCAAAGGAACAACTCTGTAGGGAATTCCTGCTTCGGCTAAAAGAGCCATGCCTCAGGGTGGACGCATTGTGTGGTGTGCATGCGTGAGTGCACAGCAAGTGAGTCCAAAACCATTTTCCTTGTGAGACCCAGGCCCCGGAAGAAGCCAGAACACGACTCCCCACTTGCTCCATGAAACTAGTACTGCGGCCCCACTTTTGAATGGAAGTCTAATAGCTAGCCCTCTAACTCGAAGAAACAACACTGTAGAGAAACCGTGCTTTAGCTACCGTCGACCTCTCTGTGGGCGAAGCAGTTTAGGGTGTACTGTGGCTGAGAGCCTGGGGACGGTTTCAATATCGTAATATCGGGGGAGAGACAGAGGGCAGCTCTCAACCCACATCATGGTTATGGGGCTAGTACCGTTGCCCAGGGTGTGTGTGCAGGCTTAAATGAAGCCACCTAACTCGAAGGAAAAACTCGGTTGAGAGCCTGTGCTTCAGGTAAAACAGCTGCTCCTGAGGGTGGCAGCATTTTGTTGTGTGCGTGCGTGAGAGCACTGCAAGGGAGTCCAAAGCTTTTTGCGAGTGCGACTCAAGCCCCAGCGAAAGGCAGAACACGACTCCCCATGTGTTTGACCACGCTAGCACGGCAGGCCCACATTTGCATGGAAGTCTAATAGCTAGCGTTCTAACTCGAAGAAACAACACAGTAGAGAAACCGTGCTTTAGCTACCGTCCACCTCTCTGTGGGCGAAGCAGTTTAGGGTGTACTGTGGCTGAGAGCCTGGGGACGGTTTCAATATCGTAATATCGGGGGAGAGACAGGCCGGTACAGAGGGCAGCTCTCAACCCACATCATGGTTATGGGGCTAGTACCGTTGCCCAGGGTGTGTGTGCAGGCTTAAATGAAGCCACCCAACTCGAAGGAAAAACTCGGTTGAGACCCTGTGCTTCAGGTAAAACAGCTGCTCCTGAGGGTGGCAGCATTTTGTTGTGTGCGTGCGTGAGAGCACTGCAAGGGAGTCCAAAGCTTTTTGCGAGTGAGACTCAGGGCCCAGCAAAAGGCAGAACACGACTCCCCATGTGTTTGACCAAGCTAGCACGGCAGCCCCACATTTGCATGGAAGTCTAATAGCTAGCGTTCTAACTCGAAGGAACAACACTGTAGAGACACCGTGCTTTAGCTACCGTCGACCTCTCTGTGGGCGAAGCAGTTTAGGGTGTACTGTGGCTGAGAGCCTGGGGACGGTTTCAATATCGTAATATCGGGGAGAGACAGGCCGGTACAGAAGGCAGCTCTCAACTCACATCATGGTTATGGGGCTAGTACCGTTGCCCAGGCTGTGTGTGCCGGCTTAAACACAGCCACCTAACTCGAAGGAAAAACACGGTAGAGGATCCGTGCTTCAGCTAAAACAGCCGCTCCTGAGGGTGGAAGCATTTGGTTGTGTGCGTGCGTGAGAGGACTGCAAGGGAGTCCAAAGTTTCTGCGAGTGACACTCAGGCCCCAGCAAAAGGCAGAACACGATTCCCCGTGTGTTTCATTTAGCTAGCACTGCGGCCCTACTTTTGCATGGAAGTCTAATCGCTAGCGTTCTCCCTGGAAGAAACAACACGGTGGAGAAACCGTGCTTTAGCTACCATCCACCTCTGTGAGGGAGGAAGCACTTTCCAGGCTACCGTGGGGGAGAGCCTGAGGAACGGGTTCCTTACGTTAAACCGAGGGAGAAGGAGTCCGGGCCAGAAGGCCCCTCTCGAATCAGCTCTTGTTACCTGAAGCTAACACTTCGGCTCCATGTGTGCATAGGAATGCTAAGGGCTCCACACTGATTTGGCAGAAAGAAGCCGGTCAAGAAGCCCAGCTTCAGCTCATTCGCCTCTCCACAGGGTGGCAGCATTTTCAAGTCTGCTTGAGTGCAAACCTGGGGAAGGAGTCCCAGCAGAATTCGGAGGGAGAAATAAGCATGGGCAGAAGGCACCTATCGACTCAACTCTTGTTTCGGGAAACTAGATCGGCTCTCCCGTGTGTGCGTGGAGTCCTCAGTGCCATCCACGCAACGCAAAGGAACAAAACTGTAGAGAACCCGTGCCTCAGCAAAGATCGCCCTTCCTGAGCGTTAACTTCATCTATTGTGTGTTTTTGTGAAAGCATGAGAAATGGAACCTAAACGTAACTCGGAGTGAGAAGCAGGCCAGATGGAAGGCTGCTGTCGACTCACCTCTTGTTTGAGGAGATTAGCACTGCTGTACCCTGTGTGCCTGGATGCCTAGTTACCAGGCTACTAACACCAAGAATCAATCCTATAGAGTGACTGCGCTTGAGTTAACATTGCCGTTCCTGAAGCAGGAGGAATTTGACACTGCTCGTGTACGAGAGACCAGGCGTCACCAGACGTGAAATGGAGTGAGAAACAGGCCGGTGCGGAAGGCAGCTCTCAAGTCACCTCTGGTTGATGAGGCTAGTGCCCTTGGCCCGGGGGTGCCTGCAGGCCTAAAGCCAACCACCTAACTCAAAGGAACAACTCTGTAGGGAATTCCTGCTTCGGCTAAAAGAGCCATGCCTCAGGGTGGACGCATTTTGCTGTGTGCATGCGTGAGCGCACTGCAAGTGAGTCCAAAACCATTTTCCTTGTGAGACCCAGGCCCCGGAAGAAGCCAGAACACGACTCCCCACTTGCTCCATGAAGCTAGTACTGCGGCCCCACTTTTGCATGGAAGTCTAATAGCTAGTTTTCTAACTCGGAGGAAAAACCCTGTAGAGAAACCGTGCTTTAGTTACCGTCGACCTCTCTGTGGGCGAAGCAGTTTAGGGTGTACTGTGGCTGAGAGCCTGGGGACGGTTTCCATTTCGTAATATCGGGGGAGAGAGAGGCCGGTACATAAGGCAGCTCTAAACTCACTACATGGTTATGGGGCTAGTTCCGTTGCCCCGTGGGTGTGTGCTGGCTTAAACACAACCACCTAACTCGAAAGAAAAACTCAGTACAGAATCTGTGCTTCAGCTAAAACAGCTGCTCCTGAGGGTGGAAGCTTCTTTCGTGTGTGTGCGTGAGAGCACTGCAAGGGAGTCGCAAACCGAATTCGGAGGGAGCCTCAGGCAGCTGCAGAAGGCAGCACACGACTCCTCACTTATTTCGTGAAGCCAGCACTGCGGCCCCAATTTTGCATGGAGGTCTAATAGCTAGCGTTCTAACTCGAAGAAACAACACTGTAGAGAAACCGTGCTTTAGCTGTCATCGACCTCTCTGTGGGCAAAGCAGTTTGGGGTGTACTGTGGCTGAGAGCCTGGGGACGGTTTCACTATCGTAATATCGGGGGAGAGACAGGCCAGTACAGAAGGCAGCTCTCAACTCACATCATGGTTATGGGGCTAGTACCTTTGCCCAGGCTGTGTGTGCCGGCTTAAACACAGCCACCTAACTCGAAGGAAAAACTCGGCTAGAGCCTGTGCTGCAGGTAAAACAGCTGCTCCTGAGGGTGGCAGCCTTTTGTTGTGTGCGTGCGTGAGAGCACTGCAAGGGAGTCCAAAGCTTTTTGCGAGTGAGACTCAGGCCCCAGCGAAAGGCAGAACACGACTCCCCATGTGTTTCATCAAGCTCGCACGGCAGCCCCACTTTTGCATGGAAGGCTAATAGCTAGCGTTCTAACTCGAAGAAACAACACTGTAGAGAAACCGTGCTTTAGCTACCGTCGACCTCTCTGTGGGTGAAGCAGTTTAGGTGTACTGTGGCTGAGAGCCTGGGGACTGTTTCCATTTCGTAATATCCGGGGAGAGACAGGCCGGTACAGAGGGCAGCTCTCAACTCACTACATGGTTATGGGGCTAGTTCCGTTGTCCATGGTGTGTGTGCAGGCTTAAACACAGCCACCTAACTCGAAGGAAAAACTCGGTAGAGAGCCTGTGCTGCAGGTCAAATAGCTGCTCCTGAGGGTGGCAGCATTTTGTTGTGTGCGTGCGTGAGAGCACTGCAAGGGAGTCCAAAGCTTTTTGCGAGTGAGACTCAGGCCCCAGCGAAAGGCAGAACACGACTCCCCATGTGTTTCATCACGCTAGCACGGCAGCCCCACTTTTGCATGGAAGGCTAACAGCTAGTGTTCTAACTCGAAGAAACAACACTGTAGAGAAACCGTGCTTTAGCTACCGTCGACCTCTAGACGGAGGAAGCATAACACGGAGTACCGTGGCTGAGAGCCTGGGGAACGGGTTCCATACGTGAAACCAAGGGAGAAATAGGTCCGGGCAGAAGGCACCTCTGGACTCAGCTCTTGCTACCTGCAGCTAACACTACTGCTCCATGTGTGCTTGGAATGCTATGTGCTCGACACTGACTGGCAAGAAACAAGCCTGTAAAGAATCCCAGCTGCAGCTCATTCGCCTACCAGGCTACTAACACCAAGAATCAATGCTGTAGCGTTACTGCGCTTTAGCTAACATTGCCGTTCCTGAAGCCGCAGGAGTTGTATAGTGCTCGTGTGTGAGAGACCGGGGAAAGGGTCCCATACGTGAAATGGAGTGAGAAACAGGCCGGTGCGGAAGGCAGCTCTCAACTCACCTCTTGTTTATGAGGCTAGTAGCCTTGCCCCGGGGGTGCCTGCAGGCCATCAGCCAACCACCTAACTCAAAGGAACAACTCTGTAGGGAATTCCTGCTTCGGCTAAAAGAGCCATGCCTCAGGGTGGACGCATTGTGTGGTGTGCATGCGTGAGTGCACAGCAAGTGAGTCCAAAACCATTTTCCTTGTGAGACCCAGGCCCCGGAAGAAGCCAGAACACGACTCCCCACTTGCTCCATGAAACTAGTACTGCGGCCCCACTTTTGAATGGAAGTCTAATAGCTAGCCCTCTAACTCGAAGAAACAACACTGTAGAGAAACCGTGCTTTAGCTACCGTCGACCTCTCTGTGGGCGAAGCAGTTTAGGGTGTACTGTGGCTGAGAGCCTGGGGACGGTTTCAATATCGTAATATCGGGGGAGAGACAGAGGGCAGCTCTCAACCCACATCATGGTTATGGGGCTAGTACCGTTGCCCAGGGTGTGTGTGCAGGCTTAAATGAAGCCACCTAACTCGAAGGAAAAACTCGGTTGAGAGCCTGTGCTTCAGGTAAAACAGCTGCTCCTGAGGGTGGCAGCATTTTGTTGTGTGCGTGCGTGAGAGCACTGCAAGGGAGTCCAAAGCTTTTTGCGAGTGCGACTCAAGCCCCAGCGAAAGGCAGAACACGACTCCCCATGTGTTTGACCACGCTAGCACGGCAGGCCCACATTTGCATGGAAGTCTAATAGCTAGCGTTCTAACTCGAAGAAACAACACAGTAGAGAAACCGTGCTTTAGCTACCGTCCACCTCTCTGTGGGCGAAGCAGTTTAGGGTGTACTGTGGCTGAGAGCCTGGGGACGGTTTCAATATCGTAATATCGGGGGAGAGACAGGCCGGTACAGAGGGCAGCTCTCAACCCACATCATGGTTATGGGGCTAGTACCGTTGCCCAGGGTGTGTGTGCAGGCTTAAATGAAGCCACCCAACTCGAAGGAAAAACTCGGTTGAGACCCTGTGCTTCAGGTAAAACAGCTGCTCCTGAGGGTGGCAGCATTTTGTTGTGTGCGTGCGTGAGAGCACTGCAAGGGAGTCCAAAGCTTTTTGCGAGTGAGACTCAGGGCCCAGCAAAAGGCAGAACACGACTCCCCATGTGTTTGACCAAGCTAGCACGGCAGCCCCACATTTGCATGGAAGTCTAATAGCTAGCGTTCTAACTCGAAGGAACAACACTGTAGAGACACCGTGCTTTAGCTACCGTCGACCTCTCTGTGGGCGAAGCAGTTTAGGGTGTACTGTGGCTGAGAGCCTGGGGACGGTTTCAATATCGTAATATCGGGGAGAGACAGGCCGGTACAGAAGGCAGCTCTCAACTCACATCATGGTTATGGGGCTAGTACCGTTGCCCAGGCTGTGTGTGCCGGCTTAAACACAGCCACCTAACTCGAAGGAAAAACACGGTAGAGGATCCGTGCTTCAGCTAAAACAGCCGCTCCTGAGGGTGGAAGCATTTGGTTGTGTGCGTGCGTGAGAGGACTGCAAGGGAGTCCAAAGTTTCTGCGAGTGACACTCAGGCCCCAGCAAAAGGCAGAACACGATTCCCCGTGTGTTTCATTTAGCTAGCACTGCGGCCCTACTTTTGCATGGAAGTCTAATCGCTAGCGTTCTCCCTGGAAGAAACAACACGGTGGAGAAACCGTGCTTTAGCTACCATCCACCTCTGTGAGGGAGGAAGCACTTTCCAGGCTACCGTGGGGGAGAGCCTGAGGAACGGGTTCCTTACGTTAAACCGAGGGAGAAGGAGTCCGGGCCAGAAGGCCCCTCTCGAATCAGCTCTTGTTACCTGAAGCTAACACTTCGGCTCCATGTGTGCATAGGAATGCTAAGGGCTCCACACTGATTTGGCAGAAAGAAGCCGGTCAAGAAGCCCAGCTTCAGCTCATTCGCCTCTCCACAGGGTGGCAGCATTTTCAAGTCTGCTTGAGTGCAAACCTGGGGAAGGAGTCCCAGCAGAATTCGGAGGGAGAAATAAGCATGGGCAGAAGGCACCTATCGACTCAACTCTTGTTTCGGGAAACTAGATCGGCTCTCCCGTGTGTGCGTGGAGTCCTCAGTGCCATCCACGCAACGCAAAGGAACAAAACTGTAGAGAACCCGTGCCTCAGCAAAGATCGCCCTTCCTGAGCGTTAACTTCATCTATTGTGTGTTTTTGTGAAAGCATGAGAAATGGAACCTAAACGTAACTCGGAGTGAGAAGCAGGCCAGATGGAAGGCTGCTGTCGACTCACCTCTTGTTTGAGGAGATTAGCACTGCTGTACCCTGTGTGCCTGGATGCCTAGTTACCAGGCTACTAACACCAAGAATCAATCCTATAGAGTGACTGCGCTTGAGTTAACATTGCCGTTCCTGAAGCAGGAGGAATTTGACACTGCTCGTGTACGAGAGACCAGGCGTCACCAGACGTGAAATGGAGTGAGAAACAGGCCGGTGCGGAAGGCAGCTCTCAAGTCACCTCTGGTTGATGAGGCTAGTGCCCTTGGCCCGGGGGTGCCTGCAGGCCTAAAGCCAACCACCTAACTCAAAGGAACAACTCTGTAGGGAATTCCTGCTTCGGCTAAAAGAGCCATGCCTCAGGGTGGACGCATTTTGCTGTGTGCATGCGTGAGCGCACTGCAAGTGAGTCCAAAACCATTTTCCTTGTGAGACCCAGGCCCCGGAAGAAGCCAGAACACGACTCCCCACTTGCTCCATGAAGCTAGTACTGCGGCCCCACTTTTGCATGGAAGTCTAATAGCTAGTTTTCTAACTCGGAGGAAAAACCCTGTAGAGAAACCGTGCTTTAGTTACCGTCGACCTCTCTGTGGGCGAAGCAGTTTAGGGTGTACTGTGGCTGAGAGCCTGGGGACGGTTTCCATTTCGTAATATCGGGGGAGAGAGAGGCCGGTACATAAGGCAGCTCTAAACTCACTACATGGTTATGGGGCTAGTTCCGTTGCCCCGTGGGTGTGTGCTGGCTTAAACACAACCACCTAACTCGAAAGAAAAACTCAGTACAGAATCTGTGCTTCAGCTAAAACAGCTGCTCCTGAGGGTGGAAGCTTCTTTCGTGTGTGTGCGTGAGAGCACTGCAAGGGAGTCGCAAACCGAATTCGGAGGGAGCCTCAGGCAGCTGCAGAAGGCAGCACACGACTCCTCACTTATTTCGTGAAGCCAGCACTGCGGCCCCAATTTTGCATGGAGGTCTAATAGCTAGCGTTCTAACTCGAAGAAACAACACTGTAGAGAAACCGTGCTTTAGCTGTCATCGACCTCTCTGTGGGCGAAGCAGTTTCGGGTGTACTGTGGCTGAGAGCCTGGGGACGGTTTCACTATCGTAATATCGGGGGAGAGACAGGCCAGTACAGAAGGCAGCTCTCAACTCACATCATGGTTATGGGGCTAGTACCTTTGCCCAGGCTGTGTGTGCCGGCTTAAACACAGCCACCTAACTCGAAGGAAAAACTCGGCTAGAGCCTGTGCTGCAGGTAAAACAGCTGCTCCTGAGGGTGGCAGCCTTTTGTTGTGTGCGTGCGTGAGAGCACTGCAAGGGAGTCCAAAGCTTTTTGCGAGTGAGACTCAGGCCCCAGCGAAAGGCAGAACACGACTCCCCATGTGTTTCATCAAGCTCGCACGGCAGCCCCACTTTTGCATGGAAGGCTAATAGCTAGCGTTCTAACTCGAAGAAACAACACTGTAGAGAAACCGTGCTTTAGCTACCGTCGACCTCTCTGTGGGTGAAGCAGTTTAGGTGTACTGTGGCTGAGAGCCTGGGGACTGTTTCCATTTCGTAATATCCGGGGAGAGACAGGCCGGTACAGAGGGCAGCTCTCAACTCACTACATGGTTATGGGGCTAGTTCCGTTGTCCATGGTGTGTGTGCAGGCTTAAACACAGCCACCTAACTCGAAGGAAAAACTCGGTAGAGAGCCTGTGCTGCAGGTCAAATAGCTGCTCCTGAGGGTGGCAGCATTTTGTTGTGTGCGTGCGTGAGAGCACTGCAAGGGAGTCCAAAGCTTTTTGCGAGTGAGACTCAGGCCCCAGCGAAAGGCAGAACACGACTCCCCATGTGTTTCATCACGCTAGCACGGCAGCCCCACTTTTGCATGGAAGGCTAACAGCTAGTGTTCTAACTCGAAGAAACAACACTGTAGAGAAACCGTGCTTTAGCTACCGTCGACCTCTAGACGGAGGAAGCATAACACGGAGTACCGTGGCTGAGAGCCTGGGGAACGGGTTCCATACGTGAAACCAAGGGAGAAATAGGTCCGGGCAGAAGGCACCTCTGGACTCAGCTCTTGCTACCTGCAGCTAACACTACTGCTCCATGTGTGCTTGGAATGCTATGTGCTCGACACTGACTGGCAAGAAACAAGCCTGTAAAGAATCCCAGCTGCAGCTCATTCGCCTACCAGGCTACTAACACCAAGAATCAATGCTGTAGCGTTACTGCGCTTTAGCTAACATTGCCGTTCCTGAAGCCGCAGGAGTTGTATAGTGCTCGTGTGTGAGAGACCGGGGAAAGGGTCCCATACGTGAAATGGAGTGAGAAACAGGCCGGTGCGGAAGGCAGCTCTCAACTCACCTCTTGTTTATGAGGCTAGTAGCCTTGCCCCGGGGGTGCCTGCAGGCCATCAGCCAACCACCTAACTCAAAGGAACAACTCTGTAGGGAATTCCTGCTTCGGCTAAAAGAGCCATGCCTCAGGGTGGACGCATTGTGTGGTGTGCATGCGTGAGTGCACAGCAAGTGAGTCCAAAACCATTTTCCTTGTGAGACCCAGGCCCCGGAAGAAGCCAGAACACGACTCCCCACTTGCTCCATGAAACTAGTACTGCGGCCCCACTTTTGAATGGAAGTCTAATAGCTAGCCCTCTAACTCGAAGAAACAACACTGTAGAGAAACCGTGCTTTAGCTACCGTCGACCTCTCTGTGGGCGAAGCAGTTTAGGGTGTACTGTGGCTGAGAGCCTGGGGACGGTTTCAATATCGTAATATCGGGGGAGAGACAGAGGGCAGCTCTCAACCCACATCATGGTTATGGGGCTAGTACCGTTGCCCAGGGTGTGTGTGCAGGCTTAAATGAAGCCACCTAACTCGAAGGAAAAACTCGGTTGAGAGCCTGTGCTTCAGGTAAAACAGCTGCTCCTGAGGGTGGCAGCATTTTGTTGTGTGCGTGCGTGAGAGCACTGCAAGGGAGTCCAAAGCTTTTTGCGAGTGCGACTCAAGCCCCAGCGAAAGGCAGAACACGACTCCCCATGTGTTTGACCACGCTAGCACGGCAGGCCCACATTTGCATGGAAGTCTAATAGCTAGCGTTCTAACTCGAAGAAACAACACAGTAGAGAAACCGTGCTTTAGCTACCGTCCACCTCTCTGTGGGCGAAGCAGTTTAGGGTGTACTGTGGCTGAGAGCCTGGGGACGGTTTCAATATCGTAATATCGGGGGAGAGACAGGCCGGTACAGAGGGCAGCTCTCAACCCACATCATGGTTATGGGGCTAGTACCGTTGCCCAGGGTGTGTGTGCAGGCTTAAATGAAGCCACCCAACTCGAAGGAAAAACTCGGTTGAGACCCTGTGCTTCAGGTAAAACAGCTGCTCCTGAGGGTGGCAGCATTTTGTTGTGTGCGTGCGTGAGAGCACTGCAAGGGAGTCCAAAGCTTTTTGCGAGTGAGACTCAGGGCCCAGCAAAAGGCAGAACACGACTCCCCATGTGTTTGACCAAGCTAGCACGGCAGCCCCACATTTGCATGGAAGTCTAATAGCTAGCGTTCTAACTCGAAGGAACAACACTGTAGAGACACCGTGCTTTAGCTACCGTCGACCTCTCTGTGGGCGAAGCAGTTTAGGGTGTACTGTGGCTGAGAGCCTGGGGACGGTTTCAATATCGTAATATCGGGGAGAGACAGGCCGGTACAGAAGGCAGCTCTCAACTCACATCATGGTTATGGGGCTAGTACCGTTGCCCAGGCTGTGTGTGCCGGCTTAAACACAGCCACCTAACTCGAAGGAAAAACACGGTAGAGGATCCGTGCTTCAGCTAAAACAGCCGCTCCTGAGGGTGGAAGCATTTGGTTGTGTGCGTGCGTGAGAGGACTGCAAGGGAGTCCAAAGTTTCTGCGAGTGACACTCAGGCCCCAGCAAAAGGCAGAACACGATTCCCCGTGTGTTTCATTTAGCTAGCACTGCGGCCCTACTTTTGCATGGAAGTCTAATCGCTAGCGTTCTCCCTGGAAGAAACAACACGGTGGAGAAACCGTGCTTTAGCTACCATCCACCTCTGTGAGGGAGGAAGCACTTTCCAGGCTACCGTGGGGGAGAGCCTGAGGAACGGGTTCCTTACGTTAAACCGAGGGAGAAGGAGTCCGGGCCAGAAGGCCCCTCTCGAATCAGCTCTTGTTACCTGAAGCTAACACTTCGGCTCCATGTGTGCATAGGAATGCTAAGGGCTCCACACTGATTTGGCAGAAAGAAGCCGGTCAAGAAGCCCAGCTTCAGCTCATTCGCCTCTCCACAGGGTGGCAGCATTTTCAAGTCTGCTTGAGTGCAAACCTGGGGAAGGAGTCCCAGCAGAATTCGGAGGGAGAAATAAGCATGGGCAGAAGGCACCTATCGACTCAACTCTTGTTTCGGGAAACTAGATCGGCTCTCCCGTGTGTGCGTGGAGTCCTCAGTGCCATCCACGCAACGCAAAGGAACAAAACTGTAGAGAACCCGTGCCTCAGCAAAGATCGCCCTTCCTGAGCGTTAACTTCATCTATTGTGTGTTTTTGTGAAAGCATGAGAAATGGAACCTAAACGTAACTCGGAGTGAGAAGCAGGCCAGATGGAAGGCTGCTGTCGACTCACCTCTTGTTTGAGGAGATTAGCACTGCTGTACCCTGTGTGCCTGGATGCCTAGTTACCAGGCTACTAACACCAAGAATCAATCCTATAGAGTGACTGCGCTTGAGTTAACATTGCCGTTCCTGAAGCAGGAGGAATTTGACACTGCTCGTGTACGAGAGACCAGGCGTCACCAGACGTGAAATGGAGTGAGAAACAGGCCGGTGCGGAAGGCAGCTCTCAAGTCACCTCTGGTTGATGAGGCTAGTGCCCTTGGCCCGGGGGTGCCTGCAGGCCTAAAGCCAACCACCTAACTCAAAGGAACAACTCTGTAGGGAATTCCTGCTTCGGCTAAAAGAGCCATGCCTCAGGGTGGACGCATTTTGCTGTGTGCATGCGTGAGCGCACTGCAAGTGAGTCCAAAACCATTTTCCTTGTGAGACCCAGGCCCCGGAAGAAGCCAGAACACGACTCCCCACTTGCTCCATGAAGCTAGTACTGCGGCCCCACTTTTGCATGGAAGTCTAATAGCTAGTTTTCTAACTCGGAGGAAAAACCCTGTAGAGAAACCGTGCTTTAGTTACCGTCGACCTCTCTGTGGGCGAAGCAGTTTAGGGTGTACTGTGGCTGAGAGCCTGGGGACGGTTTCCATTTCGTAATATCGGGGGAGAGAGAGGCCGGTACATAAGGCAGCTCTAAACTCACTACATGGTTATGGGGCTAGTTCCGTTGCCCCGTGGGTGTGTGCTGGCTTAAACACAACCACCTAACTCGAAAGAAAAACTCAGTACAGAATCTGTGCTTCAGCTAAAACAGCTGCTCCTGAGGGTGGAAGCTTCTTTCGTGTGTGTGCGTGAGAGCACTGCAAGGGAGTCGCAAACCGAATTCGGAGGGAGCCTCAGGCAGCTGCAGAAGGCAGCACACGACTCCTCACTTATTTCGTGAAGCCAGCACTGCGGCCCCAATTTTGCATGGAGGTCTAATAGCTAGCGTTCTAACTCGAAGAAACAACACTGTAGAGAAACCGTGCTTTAGCTGTCATCGACCTCTCTGTGGGCGAAGCAGTTTCGGGTGTACTGTGGCTGAGAGCCTGGGGACGGTTTCACTATCGTAATATCGGGGGAGAGACAGGCCAGTACAGAAGGCAGCTCTCAACTCACATCATGGTTATGGGGCTAGTACCTTTGCCCAGGCTGTGTGTGCCGGCTTAAACACAGCCACCTAACTCGAAGGAAAAACTCGGCTAGAGCCTGTGCTGCAGGTAAAACAGCTGCTCCTGAGGGTGGCAGCCTTTTGTTGTGTGCGTGCGTGAGAGCACTGCAAGGGAGTCCAAAGCTTTTTGCGAGTGAGACTCAGGCCCCAGCGAAAGGCAGAACACGACTCCCCATGTGTTTCATCAAGCTCGCACGGCAGCCCCACTTTTGCATGGAAGGCTAATAGCTAGCGTTCTAACTCGAAGAAACAACACTGTAGAGAAACCGTGCTTTAGCTACCGTCGACCTCTCTGTGGGTGAAGCAGTTTAGGTGTACTGTGGCTGAGAGCCTGGGGACTGTTTCCATTTCGTAATATCCGGGGAGAGACAGGCCGGTACAGAGGGCAGCTCTCAACTCACTACATGGTTATGGGGCTAGTTCCGTTGTCCATGGTGTGTGTGCAGGCTTAAACACAGCCACCTAACTCGAAGGAAAAACTCGGTAGAGAGCCTGTGCTGCAGGTCAAATAGCTGCTCCTGAGGGTGGCAGCATTTTGTTGTGTGCGTGCGTGAGAGCACTGCAAGGGAGTCCAAAGCTTTTTGCGAGTGAGACTCAGGCCCCAGCGAAAGGCAGAACACGACTCCCCATGTGTTTCATCACGCTAGCACGGCAGCCCCACTTTTGCATGGAAGGCTAACAGCTAGTGTTCTAACTCGAAGAAACAACACTGTAGAGAAACCGTGCTTTAGCTACCGTCGACCTCTAGACGGAGGAAGCATAACACGGAGTACCGTGGCTGAGAGCCTGGGGAACGGGTTCCATACGTGAAACCAAGGGAGAAATAGGTCCGGGCAGAAGGCACCTCTGGACTCAGCTCTTGCTACCTGCAGCTAACACTACTGCTCCATGTGTGCTTGGAATGCTATGTGCTCGACACTGACTGGCAAGAAACAAGCCTGTAAAGAATCCCAGCTGCAGCTCATTCGCCTACCAGGCTACTAACACCAAGAATCAATGCTGTAGCGTTACTGCGCTTTAGCTAACATTGCCGTTCCTGAAGCCGCAGGAGTTGTATAGTGCTCGTGTGTGAGAGACCGGGGAAAGGGTCCCATACGTGAAATGGAGTGAGAAACAGGCCGGTGCGGAAGGCAGCTCTCAACTCACCTCTTGTTTATGAGGCTAGTAGCCTTGCCCCGGGGGTGCCTGCAGGCCATCAGCCAACCACCTAACTCAAAGGAACAACTCTGTAGGGAATTCCTGCTTCGGCTAAAAGAGCCATGCCTCAGGGTGGACGCATTGTGTGGTGTGCATGCGTGAGTGCACAGCAAGTGAGTCCAAAACCATTTTCCTTGTGAGACCCAGGCCCCGGAAGAAGCCAGAACACGACTCCCCACTTGCTCCATGAAACTAGTACTGCGGCCCCACTTTTGAATGGAAGTCTAATAGCTAGCCCTCTAACTCGAAGAAACAACACTGTAGAGAAACCGTGCTTTAGCTACCGTCGACCTCTCTGTGGGCGAAGCAGTTTAGGGTGTACTGTGGCTGAGAGCCTGGGGACGGTTTCAATATCGTAATATCGGGGGAGAGACAGAGGGCAGCTCTCAACCCACATCATGGTTATGGGGCTAGTACCGTTGCCCAGGGTGTGTGTGCAGGCTTAAATGAAGCCACCTAACTCGAAGGAAAAACTCGGTTGAGAGCCTGTGCTTCAGGTAAAACAGCTGCTCCTGAGGGTGGCAGCATTTTGTTGTGTGCGTGCGTGAGAGCACTGCAAGGGAGTCCAAAGCTTTTTGCGAGTGAGACTCAAGCCCCAGCGAAAGGCAGAACACGACTCCCCATGTGTTTGACCACGCTAGCACGGCAGGCCCACATTTGCATGGAAGTCTAATAGCTAGCGTTCTAACTCGAAGAAACAACACAGTAGAGAAACCGTGCTTTAGCTACCGTCCACCTCTCTGTGGGCGAAGCAGTTTAGGGTGTACTGTGGCTGAGAGCCTGGGGACGGTTTCAATATCGTAATATCGGGGGAGAGACAGGCCGGTACAGAGGGCAGCTCTCAACCCACATCATGGTTATGGGGCTAGTACCGTTGCCCAGGGTGTGTGTGCAGGCTTAAATGAAGCCACCCAACTCGAAGGAAAAACTCGGTTGAGACCCTGTGCTTCAGGTAAAACAGCTGCTCCTGAGGGTGGCAGCATTTTGTTGTGTGCGTGCGTGAGAGCACTGCAAGGGAGTCCAAAGCTTTTTGCGAGTGAGACTCAGGGCCCAGCAAAAGGCAGAACACGACTCCCCATGTGTTTGACCAAGCTAGCACGGCAGCCCCACATTTGCATGGAAGTCTAATAGCTAGCGTTCTAACTCGAAGGAACAACACTGTAGAGACACCGTGCTTTAGCTACCGTCGACCTCTCTGTGGGCGAAGCAGTTTAGGGTGTACTGTGGCTGAGAGCCTGGGGACGGTTTCAATATCGTAATATCGGGGAGAGACAGGCCGGTACAGAAGGCAGCTCTCAACTCACATCATGGTTATGGGGCTAGTACCGTTGCCCAGGCTGTGTGTGCCGGCTTAAACACAGCCACCTAACTCGAAGGAAAAACACGGTAGAGGATCCGTGCTTCAGCTAAAACAGCCGCTCCTGAGGGTGGAAGCATTTGGTTGTGTGCGTGCGTGAGAGGACTGCAAGGGAGTCCAAAGTTTCTGCGAGTGACACTCAGGCCCCAGCAAAAGGCAGAACACGATTCCCCGTGTGTTTCATTTAGCTAGCACTGCGGCCCTACTTTTGCATGGAAGTCTAATCGCTAGCGTTCTCCCTGGAAGAAACAACACGGTGGAGAAACCGTGCTTTAGCTACCATCCACCTCTGTGAGGGAGGAAGCACTTTCCAGGCTACCGTGGGGGAGAGCCTGAGGAACGGGTTCCTTACGTGAAACCGAGGGAGAAGGAGTCCGGGCCAGAAGGCCCCTCTCGAATCAGCTCTTGTTACCTGAAGCTAACACTTCGGCTCCATGTGTGCATAGGAATGCTAAGGGCTCCACACTGATTTGGCAGAAAGAAGCCGGTCAAGAAGCCCAGCTTCAGCTCATTCGCCTCTCCACAGGGTGGCAGCATTTTCAAGTCTGCTTGAGTGCAAACCTGGGGAAGGAGTCCCAGCAGAATTCGGAGGGAGAAATAAGCATGGGCAGAAGGCACCTATCGACTCAACTCTTGTTTCGGGAAACTAGATCGGCTCTCCCGTGTGTGCGTGGAGTCCTCAGTGCCATCCACGCAACGCAAAGGAACAAAACTGTAGAGAACCCGTGCCTCAGCAAAGATCGCCCTTCCTGAGCGTTAACTTCATCTATTGTGTGTTTTTGTGAAAGCATGAGAAATGGAACCTAAACGTAACTCGGAGTGAGAAGCAGGCCAGATGGAAGGCTGCTGTCGACTCACCTCTTGTTTGAGGAGATTAGCACTGCTGTACCCTGTGTGCCTGGATGCCTAGTTACCAGGCTACTAACACCAAGAATCAATCCTATAGAGTGACTGCGCTTGAGTTAACATTGCCGTTCCTGAAGCAGGAGGAATTTGACACTGCTCGTGTACGAGAGACCAGGCGTCACCAGACGTGAAATGGAGTGAGAAACAGGCCGGTGCGGAAGGCAGCTCTCAAGTCACCTCTGGTTGATGAGGCTAGTGCCCTTGGCCCGGGGGTGCCTGCAGGCCTAAAGCCAACCACCTAACTCAAAGGAACAACTCTGTAGGGAATTCCTGCTTCGGCTAAAAGAGCCATGCCTCAGGGTGGACGCATTTTGCTGTGTGCATGCGTGAGCGCACTGCAAGTGAGTCCAAAACCATTTTCCTTGTGAGACCCAGGCCCCGGAAGAAGCCAGAACACGACTCCCCACTTGCTCCATGAAGCTAGTACTGCGGCCCCACTTTTGCATGGAAGTCTAATAGCTAGTTTTCTAACTCGGAGGAAAAACCCTGTAGAGAAACCGTGCTTTAGTTACCGTCGACCTCTCTGTGGGCGAAGCAGTTTAGGGTGTACTGTGGCTGAGAGCCTGGGGACGGTTTCCATTTCGTAATATCGGGGGAGAGAGAGGCCGGTACATAAGGCAGCTCTAAACTCACTACATGGTTATGGGGCTAGTTCCGTTGCCCCGTGGGTGTGTGCTGGCTTAAACACAACCACCTAACTCGAAAGAAAAACTCAGTACAGAATCTGTGCTTCAGCTAAAACAGCTGCTCCTGAGGGTGGAAGCTTCTTTCGTGTGTGTGCGTGAGAGCACTGCAAGGGAGTCGCAAACCGAATTCGGAGGGAGCCTCAGGCAGCTGCAGAAGGCAGCACACGACTCCTCACTTATTTCGTGAAGCCAGCACTGCGGCCCCAATTTTGCATGGAGGTCTAATAGCTAGCGTTCTAACTCGAAGAAACAACACTGTAGAGAAACCGTGCTTTAGCTGTCATCGACCTCTCTGTGGGCGAAGCAGTTTCGGGTGTACTGTGGCTGAGAGCCTGGGGACGGTTTCACTATCGTAATATCGGGGGAGAGACAGGCCAGTACAGAAGGCAGCTCTCAACTCACATCATGGTTATGGGGCTAGTACCTTTGCCCAGGCTGTGTGTGCCGGCTTAAACACAGCCACCTAACTCGAAGGAAAAACTCGGCTAGAGCCTGTGCTGCAGGTAAAACAGCTGCTCCTGAGGGTGGCAGCCTTTTGTTGTGTGCGTGCGTGAGAGCACTGCAAGGGAGTCCAAAGCTTTTTGCGAGTGAGACTCAGGCCCCAGCGAAAGGCAGAACACGACTCCCCATGTGTTTCATCAAGCTCGCACGGCAGCCCCACTTTTGCATGGAAGGCTAATAGCTAGCGTTCTAACTCGAAGAAACAACACTGTAGAGAAACCGTGCTTTAGCTACCGTCGACCTCTCTGTGGGTGAAGCAGTTTAGGTGTACTGTGGCTGAGAGCCTGGGGACTGTTTCCATTTCGTAATATCCGGGGAGAGACAGGCCGGTACAGAGGGCAGCTCTCAACTCACTACATGGTTATGGGGCTAGTTCCGTTGTCCATGGTGTGTGTGCAGGCTTAAACACAGCCACCTAACTCGAAGGAAAAACTCGGTAGAGAGCCTGTGCTGCAGGTCAAATAGCTGCTCCTGAGGGTGGCAGCATTTTGTTGTGTGCGTGCGTGAGAGCACTGCAAGGGAGTCCAAAGCTTTTTGCGAGTGAGACTCAGGCCCCAGCGAAAGGCAGAACACGACTCCCCATGTGTTTCATCACGCTAGCACGGCAGCCCCACTTTTGCATGGAAGGCTAACAGCTAGTGTTCTAACTCGAAGAAACAACACTGTAGAGAAACCGTGCTTTAGCTACCGTCGACCTCTAGACGGAGGAAGCATAACACGGAGTACCGTGGCTGAGAGCCTGGGGAACGGGTTCCATACGTGAAACCAAGGGAGAAATAGGTCCGGGCAGAAGGCACCTCTGGACTCAGCTCTTGCTACCTGCAGCTAACACTACTGCTCCATGTGTGCTTGGAATGCTATGTGCTCGACACTGACTGGCAAGAAACAAGCCTGTAAAGAATCCCAGCTGCAGCTCATTCGCCTACCAGGCTACTAACACCAAGAATCAATGCTGTAGCGTTACTGCGCTTTAGCTAACATTGCCGTTCCTGAAGCCGCAGGAGTTGTATAGTGCTCGTGTGTGAGAGACCGGGGAAAGGGTCCCATACGTGAAATGGAGTGAGAAACAGGCCGGTGCGGAAGGCAGCTCTCAACTCACCTCTTGTTTATGAGGCTAGTAGCCTTGCCCCGGGGGTGCCTGCAGGCCATCAGCCAACCACCTAACTCAAAGGAACAACTCTGTAGGGAATTCCTGCTTCGGCTAAAAGAGCCATGCCTCAGGGTGGACGCATTGTGTGGTGTGCATGCGTGAGTGCACAGCAAGTGAGTCCAAAACCATTTTCCTTGTGAGACCCAGGCCCCGGAAGAAGCCAGAACACGACTCCCCACTTGCTCCATGAAACTAGTACTGCGGCCCCACTTTTGAATGGAAGTCTAATAGCTAGCCCTCTAACTCGAAGAAACAACACTGTAGAGAAACCGTGCTTTAGCTACCGTCGACCTCTCTGTGGGCGAAGCAGTTTAGGGTGTACTGTGGCTGAGAGCCTGGGGACGGTTTCAATATCGTAATATCGGGGGAGAGACAGAGGGCAGCTCTCAACCCACATCATGGTTATGGGGCTAGTACCGTTGCCCAGGGTGTGTGTGCAGGCTTAAATGAAGCCACCTAACTCGAAGGAAAAACTCGGTTGAGAGCCTGTGCTTCAGGTAAAACAGCTGCTCCTGAGGGTGGCAGCATTTTGTTGTGTGCGTGCGTGAGAGCACTGCAAGGGAGTCCAAAGCTTTTTGCGAGTGAGACTCAAGCCCCAGCGAAAGGCAGAACACGACTCCCCATGTGTTTGACCACGCTAGCACGGCAGGCCCACATTTGCATGGAAGTCTAATAGCTAGCGTTCTAACTCGAAGAAACAACACTGTAGAGAAACCGTGCTTTAGCTACCGTCCACCTCTCTGTGGGCGAAGCAGTTTAGGGTGTACTGTGGCTGAGAGCCTGGGGACGGTTTCAATATCGTAATATCGGGGGAGAGACAGGCCGGTACAGAGGGCAGCTCTCAACCCACATCATGGTTATGGGGCTAGTACCGTTGCCCAGGGTGTGTGTGCAGGCTTAAATGAAGCCACCCAACTCGAAGGAAAAACTCGGTTGAGACCCTGTGCTTCAGGTAAAACAGCTGCTCCTGAGGGTGGCAGCATTTTGTTGTGTGCGTGCGTGAGAGCACTGCAAGGGAGTCCAAAGCTTTTTGCGAGTGAGACTCAGGGCCCAGCAAAAGGCAGAACACGACTCCCCATGTGTTTGACCAAGCTAGCACGGCAGCCCCACATTTGCATGGAAGTCTAATAGCTAGCGTTCTAACTCGAAGGAACAACACTGTAGAGACACCGTGCTTTAGCTACCGTCGACCTCTCTGTGGGCGAAGCAGTTTAGGGTGTACTGTGGCTGAGAGCCTGGGGACGGTTTCAATATCGTAATATCGGGGAGAGACAGGCCGGTACAGAAGGCAGCTCTCAACTCACATCATGGTTATGGGGCTAGTACCGTTGCCCAGGCTGTGTGTGCCGGCTTAAACACAGCCACCTAACTCGAAGGAAAAACACGGTAGAGGATCCGTGCTTCAGCTAAAACAGCCGCTCCTGAGGGTGGAAGCATTTGGTTGTGTGCGTGCGTGAGAGGACTGCAAGGGAGTCCAAAGTTTCTGCGAGTGACACTCAGGCCCCAGCAAAAGGCAGAACACGATTCCCCGTGTGTTTCATTTAGCTAGCACTGCGGCCCTACTTTTGCATGGAAGTCTAATCGCTAGCGTTCTCCCTGGAAGAAACAACACGGTGGAGAAACCGTGCTTTAGCTACCATCCACCTCTGTGAGGGAGGAAGCACTTTCCAGGCTACCGTGGGGGAGAGCCTGAGGAACGGGTTCCTTACGTGAAACCGAGGGAGAAGGAGTCCGGGCCAGAAGGCCCCTCTCGAATCAGCTCTTGTTACCTGAAGCTAACACTTCGGCTCCATGTGTGCATAGGAATGCTAAGGGCTCCACACTGATTTGGCAGAAAGAAGCCGGTCAAGAAGCCCAGCTTCAGCTCATTCGCCTCTCCACAGGGTGGCAGCATTTTCAAGTCTGCTTGAGTGCAAACCTGGGGAAGGAGTCCCAGCAGAATTCGGAGGGAGAAATAAGCATGGGCAGAAGGCACCTATCGACTCAACTCTTGTTTCGGGAAACTAGATCGGCTCTCCCGTGTGTGCGTGGAGTCCTCAGTGCCATCCACGCAACGCAAAGGAACAAAACTGTAGAGAACCCGTGCCTCAGCAAAGATCGCCCTTCCTGAGCGTTAACTTCATCTATTGTGTGTTTTTGTGAAAGCATGAGAAATGGAACCTAAACGTAACTCGGAGTGAGAAGCAGGCCAGATGGAAGGCTGCTGTCGACTCACCTCTTGTTTGAGGAGATTAGCACTGCTGTACCCTGTGTGCCTGGATGCCTAGTTACCAGGCTACTAACACCAAGAATCAATCCTATAGAGTGACTGCGCTTGAGTTAACATTGCCGTTCCTGAAGCAGGAGGAATTTGACACTGCTCGTGTACGAGAGACCAGGCGTCACCAGACGTGAAATGGAGTGAGAAACAGGCCGGTGCGGAAGGCAGCTCTCAAGTCACCTCTGGTTGATGAGGCTAGTGCCCTTGGCCCGGGGGTGCCTGCAGGCCTAAAGCCAACCACCTAACTCAAAGGAACAACTCTGTAGGGAATTCCTGCTTCGGCTAAAAGAGCCATGCCTCAGGGTGGACGCATTTTGCTGTGTGCATGCGTGAGCGCACTGCAAGTGAGTCCAAAACCATTTTCCTTGTGAGACCCAGGCCCCGGAAGAAGCCAGAACACGACTCCCCACTTGCTCCATGAAGCTAGTACTGCGGCCCCACTTTTGCATGGAAGTCTAATAGCTAGTTTTCTAACTCGGAGGAAAAACCCTGTAGAGAAACCGTGCTTTAGTTACCGTCGACCTCTCTGTGGGCGAAGCAGTTTAGGGTGTACTGTGGCTGAGAGCCTGGGGACGGTTTCCATTTCGTAATATCGGGGGAGAGAGAGGCCGGTACATAAGGCAGCTCTAAACTCACTACATGGTTATGGGGCTAGTTCCGTTGCCCCGTGGGTGTGTGCTGGCTTAAACACAACCACCTAACTCGAAAGAAAAACTCAGTACAGAATCTGTGCTTCAGCTAAAACAGCTGCTCCTGAGGGTGGAAGCTTCTTTCGTGTGTGTGCGTGAGAGCACTGCAAGGGAGTCGCAAACCGAATTCGGAGGGAGCCTCAGGCAGCTGCAGAAGGCAGCACACGACTCCTCACTTATTTCGTGAAGCCAGCACTGCGGCCCCAATTTTGCATGGAGGTCTAATAGCTAGCGTTCTAACTCGAAGAAACAACACTGTAGAGAAACCGTGCTTTAGCTGTCATCGACCTCTCTGTGGGCGAAGCAGTTTCGGGTGTACTGTGGCTGAGAGCCTGGGGACGGTTTCACTATCGTAATATCGGGGGAGAGACAGGCCAGTACAGAAGGCAGCTCTCAACTCACATCATGGTTATGGGGCTAGTACCTTTGCCCAGGCTGTGTGTGCCGGCTTAAACACAGCCACCTAACTCGAAGGAAAAACTCGGCTAGAGCCTGTGCTGCAGGTAAAACAGCTGCTCCTGAGGGTGGCAGCCTTTTGTTGTGTGCGTGCGTGAGAGCACTGCAAGGGAGTCCAAAGCTTTTTGCGAGTGAGACTCAGGCCCCAGCGAAAGGCAGAACACGACTCCCCATGTGTTTCATCAAGCTCGCACGGCAGCCCCACTTTTGCATGGAAGGCTAATAGCTAGCGTTCTAACTCGAAGAAACAACACTGTAGAGAAACCGTGCTTTAGCTACCGTCGACCTCTCTGTGGGTGAAGCAGTTTAGGTGTACTGTGGCTGAGAGCCTGGGGACTGTTTCCATTTCGTAATATCCGGGGAGAGACAGGCCGGTACAGAGGGCAGCTCTCAACTCACTACATGGTTATGGGGCTAGTTCCGTTGTCCATGGTGTGTGTGCAGGCTTAAACACAGCCACCTAACTCGAAGGAAAAACTCGGTAGAGAGCCTGTGCTGCAGGTCAAATAGCTGCTCCTGAGGGTGGCAGCATTTTGTTGTGTGCGTGCGTGAGAGCACTGCAAGGGAGTCCAAAGCTTTTTGCGAGTGAGACTCAGGCCCCAGCGAAAGGCAGAACACGACTCCCCATGTGTTTCATCACGCTAGCACGGCAGCCCCACTTTTGCATGGAAGGCTAACAGCTAGTGTTCTAACTCGAAGAAACAACACTGTAGAGAAACCGTGCTTTAGCTACCGTCGACCTCTAGACGGAGGAAGCATAACACGGAGTACCGTGGCTGAGAGCCTGGGGAACGGGTTCCATACGTGAAACCAAGGGAGAAATAGGTCCGGGCAGAAGGCACCTCTGGACTCAGCTCTTGCTACCTGCAGCTAACACTACTGCTCCATGTGTGCTTGGAATGCTATGTGCTCGACACTGACTGGCAAGAAACAAGCCTGTAAAGAATCCCAGCTGCAGCTCATTCGCCTACCAGGCTACTAACACCAAGAATCAATGCTGTAGCGTTACTGCGCTTTAGCTAACATTGCCGTTCCTGAAGCCGCAGGAGTTGTATAGTGCTCGTGTGTGAGAGACCGGGGAAAGGGTCCCATACGTGAAATGGAGTGAGAAACAGGCCGGTGCGGAAGGCAGCTCTCAACTCACCTCTTGTTTATGAGGCTAGTAGCCTTGCCCCGGGGGTGCCTGCAGGCCATCAGCCAACCACCTAACTCAAAGGAACAACTCTGTAGGGAATTCCTGCTTCGGCTAAAAGAGCCATGCCTCAGGGTGGACGCATTGTGTGGTGTGCATGCGTGAGTGCACAGCAAGTGAGTCCAAAACCATTTTCCTTGTGAGACCCAGGCCCCGGAAGAAGCCAGAACACGACTCCCCACTTGCTCCATGAAACTAGTACTGCGGCCCCACTTTTGAATGGAAGTCTAATAGCTAGCCCTCTAACTCGAAGAAACAACACTGTAGAGAAACCGTGCTTTAGCTACCGTCGACCTCTCTGTGGGCGAAGCAGTTTAGGGTGTACTGTGGCTGAGAGCCTGGGGACGGTTTCAATATCGTAATATCGGGGGAGAGACAGAGGGCAGCTCTCAACCCACATCATGGTTATGGGGCTAGTACCGTTGCCCAGGGTGTGTGTGCAGGCTTAAATGAAGCCACCTAACTCGAAGGAAAAACTCGGTTGAGAGCCTGTGCTTCAGGTAAAACAGCTGCTCCTGAGGGTGGCAGCATTTTGTTGTGTGCGTGCGTGAGAGCACTGCAAGGGAGTCCAAAGCTTTTTGCGAGTGAGACTCAAGCCCCAGCGAAAGGCAGAACACGACTCCCCATGTGTTTGACCACGCTAGCACGGCAGGCCCACATTTGCATGGAAGTCTAATAGCTAGCGTTCTAACTCGAAGAAACAACACAGTAGAGAAACCGTGCTTTAGCTACCGTCCACCTCTCTGTGGGCGAAGCAGTTTAGGGTGTACTGTGGCTGAGAGCCTGGGGACGGTTTCAATATCGTAATATCGGGGGAGAGACAGGCCGGTACAGAGGGCAGCTCTCAACCCACATCATGGTTATGGGGCTAGTACCGTTGCCCAGGGTGTGTGTGCAGGCTTAAATGAAGCCACCCAACTCGAAGGAAAAACTCGGTTGAGACCCTGTGCTTCAGGTAAAACAGCTGCTCCTGAGGGTGGCAGCATTTTGTTGTGTGCGTGCGTGAGAGCACTGCAAGGGAGTCCAAAGCTTTTTGCGAGTGAGACTCAGGGCCCAGCAAAAGGCAGAACACGACTCCCCATGTGTTTGACCAAGCTAGCACGGCAGCCCCACATTTGCATGGAAGTCTAATAGCTAGCGTTCTAACTCGAAGGAACAACACTGTAGAGACACCGTGCTTTAGCTACCGTCGACCTCTCTGTGGGCGAAGCAGTTTAGGGTGTACTGTGGCTGAGAGCCTGGGGACGGTTTCAATATCGTAATATCGGGGAGAGACAGGCCGGTACAGAAGGCAGCTCTCAACTCACATCATGGTTATGGGGCTAGTACCGTTGCCCAGGCTGTGTGTGCCGGCTTAAACACAGCCACCTAACTCGAAGGAAAAACACGGTAGAGGATCCGTGCTTCAGCTAAAACAGCCGCTCCTGAGGGTGGAAGCATTTGGTTGTGTGCGTGCGTGAGAGGACTGCAAGGGAGTCCAAAGTTTCTGCGAGTGACACTCAGGCCCCAGCAAAAGGCAGAACACGATTCCCCGTGTGTTTCATTTAGCTAGCACTGCGGCCCTACTTTTGCATGGAAGTCTAATCGCTAGCGTTCTCCCTGGAAGAAACAACACGGTGGAGAAACCGTGCTTTAGCTACCATCCACCTCTGTGAGGGAGGAAGCACTTTCCAGGCTACCGTGGGGGAGAGCCTGAGGAACGGGTTCCTTACGTGAAACCGAGGGAGAAGGAGTCCGGGCCAGAAGGCCCCTCTCGAATCAGCTCTTGTTACCTGAAGCTAACACTTCGGCTCCATGTGTGCATAGGAATGCTAAGGGCTCCACACTGATTTGGCAGAAAGAAGCCGGTCAAGAAGCCCAGCTTCAGCTCATTCGCCTCTCCACAGGGTGGCAGCATTTTCAAGTCTGCTTGAGTGCAAACCTGGGGAAGGAGTCCCAGCAGAATTCGGAGGGAGAAATAAGCATGGGCAGAAGGCACCTATCGACTCAACTCTTGTTTCGGGAAACTAGATCGGCTCTCCCGTGTGTGCGTGGAGTCCTCAGTGCCATCCACGCAACGCAAAGGAACAAAACTGTAGAGAACCCGTGCCTCAGCAAAGATCGCCCTTCCTGAGCGTTAACTTCATCTATTGTGTGTTTTTGTGAAAGCATGAGAAATGGAACCTAAACGTAACTCGGAGTGAGAAGCAGGCCAGATGGAAGGCTGCTGTCGACTCACCTCTTGTTTGAGGAGATTAGCACTGCTGTACCCTGTGTGCCTGGATGCCTAGTTACCAGGCTACTAACACCAAGAATCAATCCTATAGAGTGACTGCGCTTGAGTTAACATTGCCGTTCCTGAAGCAGGAGGAATTTGACACTGCTCGTGTACGAGAGACCAGGCGTCACCAGACGTGAAATGGAGTGAGAAACAGGCCGGTGCGGAAGGCAGCTCTCAAGTCACCTCTGGTTGATGAGGCTAGTGCCCTTGGCCCGGGGGTGCCTGCAGGCCTAAAGCCAACCACCTAACTCAAAGGAACAACTCTGTAGGGAATTCCTGCTTCGGCTAAAAGAGCCATGCCTCAGGGTGGACGCATTTTGCTGTGTGCATGCGTGAGCGCACTGCAAGTGAGTCCAAAACCATTTTCCTTGTGAGACCCAGGCCCCGGAAGAAGCCAGAACACGACTCCCCACTTGCTCCATGAAGCTAGTACTGCGGCCCCACTTTTGCATGGAAGTCTAATAGCTAGTTTTCTAACTCGGAGGAAAAACCCTGTAGAGAAACCGTGCTTTAGTTACCGTCGACCTCTCTGTGGGCGAAGCAGTTTAGGGTGTACTGTGGCTGAGAGCCTGGGGACGGTTTCCATTTCGTAATATCGGGGGAGAGAGAGGCCGGTACATAAGGCAGCTCTAAACTCACTACATGGTTATGGGGCTAGTTCCGTTGCCCCGTGGGTGTGTGCTGGCTTAAACACAACCACCTAACTCGAAAGAAAAACTCAGTACAGAATCTGTGCTTCAGCTAAAACAGCTGCTCCTGAGGGTGGAAGCTTCTTTCGTGTGTGTGCGTGAGAGCACTGCAAGGGAGTCGCAAACCGAATTCGGAGGGAGCCTCAGGCAGCTGCAGAAGGCAGCACACGACTCCTCACTTATTTCGTGAAGCCAGCACTGCGGCCCCAATTTTGCATGGAGGTCTAATAGCTAGCGTTCTAACTCGAAGAAACAACACTGTAGAGAAACCGTGCTTTAGCTGTCATCGACCTCTCTGTGGGCGAAGCAGTTTCGGGTGTACTGTGGCTGAGAGCCTGGGGACGGTTTCACTATCGTAATATCGGGGGAGAGACAGGCCAGTACAGAAGGCAGCTCTCAACTCACATCATGGTTATGGGGCTAGTACCTTTGCCCAGGCTGTGTGTGCCGGCTTAAACACAGCCACCTAACTCGAAGGAAAAACTCGGCTAGAGCCTGTGCTGCAGGTAAAACAGCTGCTCCTGAGGGTGGCAGCCTTTTGTTGTGTGCGTGCGTGAGAGCACTGCAAGGGAGTCCAAAGCTTTTTGCGAGTGAGACTCAGGCCCCAGCGAAAGGCAGAACACGACTCCCCATGTGTTTCATCAAGCTCGCACGGCAGCCCCACTTTTGCATGGAAGGCTAATAGCTAGCGTTCTAACTCGAAGAAACAACACTGTAGAGAAACCGTGCTTTAGCTACCGTCGACCTCTCTGTGGGTGAAGCAGTTTAGGTGTACTGTGGCTGAGAGCCTGGGGACTGTTTCCATTTCGTAATATCCGGGGAGAGACAGGCCGGTACAGAGGGCAGCTCTCAACTCACTACATGGTTATGGGGCTAGTTCCGTTGTCCATGGTGTGTGTGCAGGCTTAAACACAGCCACCTAACTCGAAGGAAAAACTCGGTAGAGAGCCTGTGCTGCAGGTCAAATAGCTGCTCCTGAGGGTGGCAGCATTTTGTTGTGTGCGTGCGTGAGAGCACTGCAAGGGAGTCCAAAGCTTTTTGCGAGTGAGACTCAGGCCCCAGCGAAAGGCAGAACACGACTCCCCATGTGTTTCATCACGCTAGCACGGCAGCCCCACTTTTGCATGGAAGGCTAACAGCTAGTGTTCTAACTCGAAGAAACAACACTGTAGAGAAACCGTGCTTTAGCTACCGTCGACCTCTAGACGGAGGAAGCATAACACGGAGTACCGTGGCTGAGAGCCTGGGGAACGGGTTCCATACGTGAAACCAAGGGAGAAATAGGTCCGGGCAGAAGGCACCTCTGGACTCAGCTCTTGCTACCTGCAGCTAACACTACTGCTCCATGTGTGCTTGGAATGCTATGTGCTCGACACTGACTGGCAAGAAACAAGCCTGTAAAGAATCCCAGCTGCAGCTCATTCGCCTACCAGGCTACTAACACCAAGAATCAATGCTGTAGCGTTACTGCGCTTTAGCTAACATTGCCGTTCCTGAAGCCGCAGGAGTTGTATAGTGCTCGTGTGTGAGAGACCGGGGAAAGGGTCCCATACGTGAAATGGAGTGAGAAACAGGCCGGTGCGGAAGGCAGCTCTCAACTCACCTCTTGTTTATGAGGCTAGTAGCCTTGCCCCGGGGGTGCCTGCAGGCCATCAGCCAACCACCTAACTCAAAGGAACAACTCTGTAGGGAATTCCTGCTTCGGCTAAAAGAGCCATGCCTCAGGGTGGACGCATTGTGTGGTGTGCATGCGTGAGTGCACAGCAAGTGAGTCCAAAACCATTTTCCTTGTGAGACCCAGGCCCCGGAAGAAGCCAGAACACGACTCCCCACTTGCTCCATGAAACTAGTACTGCGGCCCCACTTTTGAATGGAAGTCTAATAGCTAGCCCTCTAACTCGAAGAAACAACACTGTAGAGAAACCGTGCTTTAGCTACCGTCGACCTCTCTGTGGGCGAAGCAGTTTAGGGTGTACTGTGGCTGAGAGCCTGGGGACGGTTTCAATATCGTAATATCGGGGGAGAGACAGAGGGCAGCTCTCAACCCACATCATGGTTATGGGGCTAGTACCGTTGCCCAGGGTGTGTGTGCAGGCTTAAATGAAGCCACCTAACTCGAAGGAAAAACTCGGTTGAGAGCCTGTGCTTCAGGTAAAACAGCTGCTCCTGAGGGTGGCAGCATTTTGTTGTGTGCGTGCGTGAGAGCACTGCAAGGGAGTCCAAAGCTTTTTGCGAGTGAGACTCAAGCCCCAGCGAAAGGCAGAACACGACTCCCCATGTGTTTGACCACGCTAGCACGGCAGGCCCACATTTGCATGGAAGTCTAATAGCTAGCGTTCTAACTCGAAGAAACAACACAGTAGAGAAACCGTGCTTTAGCTACCGTCCACCTCTCTGTGGGCGAAGCAGTTTAGGGTGTACTGTGGCTGAGAGCCTGGGGACGGTTTCAATATCGTAATATCGGGGGAGAGACAGGCCGGTACAGAGGGCAGCTCTCAACCCACATCATGGTTATGGGGCTAGTACCGTTGCCCAGGGTGTGTGTGCAGGCTTAAATGAAGCCACCCAACTCGAAGGAAAAACTCGGTTGAGACCCTGTGCTTCAGGTAAAACAGCTGCTCCTGAGGGTGGCAGCATTTTGTTGTGTGCGTGCGTGAGAGCACTGCAAGGGAGTCCAAAGCTTTTTGCGAGTGAGACTCAGGGCCCAGCAAAAGGCAGAACACGACTCCCCATGTGTTTGACCAAGCTAGCACGGCAGCCCCACATTTGCATGGAAGTCTAATAGCTAGCGTTCTAACTCGAAGGAACAACACTGTAGAGACACCGTGCTTTAGCTACCATCGACCTCTCTGTGGGCGAAGCAGTTTAGGGTGTACTGTGGCTGAGAGCCTGGGGACGGTTTCAATATCGTAATATCGGGGAGAGACAGGCCGGTACAGAAGGCAGCTCTCAACTCACATCATGGTTATGGGGCTAGTACCGTTGCCCAGGCTGTGTGTGCCGGCTTAAACACAGCCACCTAACTCGAAGGAAAAACACGGTAGAGGATCCGTGCTTCAGCTAAAACAGCCGCTCCTGAGGGTGGAAGCATTTGGTTGTGTGCGTGCGTGAGAGGACTGCAAGGGAGTCCAAAGTTTCTGCGAGTGACACTCAGGCCCCAGCAAAAGGCAGAACACGATTCCCCGTGTGTTTCATTTAGCTAGCACTGCGGCCCTACTTTTGCATGGAAGTCTAATCGCTAGCGTTCTCCCTGGAAGAAACAACACGGTGGAGAAACCGTGCTTTAGCTACCATCCACCTCTGTGAGGGAGGAAGCACTTTCCAGGCTACCGTGGGGGAGAGCCTGAGGAACGGGTTCCTTACGTGAAACCGAGGGAGAAGGAGTCCGGGCCAGAAGGCCCCTCTCGAATCAGCTCTTGTTACCTGAAGCTAACACTTCGGCTCCATGTGTGCATAGGAATGCTAAGGGCTCCACACTGATTTGGCAGAAAGAAGCCGGTCAAGAAGCCCAGCTTCAGCTCATTCGCCTCTCCACAGGGTGGCAGCATTTTCAAGTCTGCTTGAGTGCAAACCTGGGGAAGGAGTCCCAGCAGAATTCGGAGGGAGAAATAAGCATGGGCAGAAGGCACCTATCGACTCAACTCTTGTTTCGGGAAACTAGATCGGCTCTCCCGTGTGTGCGTGGAGTCCTCAGTGCCATCCACGCAACGCAAAGGAACAAAACTGTAGAGAACCCGTGCCTCAGCAAAGATCGCCCTTCCTGAGCGTTAACTTCATCTATTGTGTGTTTTTGTGAAAGCATGAGAAATGGAACCTAAACGTAACTCGGAGTGAGAAGCAGGCCAGAAGGAAGGCTGCTGTCGACTCACCTCTTGTTTGAGGAGATTAGCACTGCTGTACCCTGTGTGCCTGGATGCCTAGTTACCAGGCTACTAACACCAAGAATCAATCCTATAGAGTGACTGCGCTTGAGTTAACATTGCCGTTCCTGAAGCAGGAGGAATTTGACACTGCTCGTGTACGAGAGACCAGGCGTCACCAGACGTGAAATGGAGTGAGAAACAGGCCGGTGCGGAAGGCAGCTCTCAAGTCACCTCTGGTTGATGAGGCTAGTGCCCTTGGCCCGGGGGTGCCTGCAGGCCTAAAGCCAACCACCTAACTCAAAGGAACAACTCTGTAGGGAATTCCTGCTTCGGCTAAAAGAGCCATGCCTCAGGGTGGACGCATTTTGCTGTGTGCATGCGTGAGCGCACTGCAAGTGAGTCCAAAACCATTTTCCTTGTGAGACCCAGGCCCCGGAAGAAGCCAGAACACGACTCCCCACTTGCTCCATGAAGCTAGTACTGCGGCCCCACTTTTGCATGGAAGTCTAATAGCTAGTTTTCTAACTCGGAGGAAAAACCCTGTAGAGAAACCGTGCTTTAGTTACCGTCGACCTCTCTGTGGGCGAAGCAGTTTAGGGTGTACTGTGGCTGAGAGCCTGGGGACGGTTTCCATTTCGTAATATCGGGGGAGAGAGAGGCCGGTACATAAGGCAGCTCTAAACTCACTACATGGTTATGGGGCTAGTTCCGTTGCCCCGTGGGTGTGTGCTGGCTTAAACACAACCACCTAACTCGAAAGAAAAACTCAGTACAGAATCTGTGCTTCAGCTAAAACAGCTGCTCCTGAGGGTGGAAGCTTCTTTCGTGTGTGTGCGTGAGAGCACTGCAAGGGAGTCGCAAACCGAATTCGGAGGGAGCCTCAGGCAGCTGCAGAAGGCAGCACACGACTCCTCACTTATTTCGTGAAGCCAGCACTGCGGCCCCAATTTTGCATGGAGGTCTAATAGCTAGCGTTCTAACTCGAAGAAACAACACTGTAGAGAAACCGTGCTTTAGCTGTCATCGACCTCTCTGTGGGCGAAGCAGTTTGGGGTGTACTGTGGCTGAGAGCCTGGGGACGGTTTCACTATCGTAATATCGGGGGAGAGACAGGCCAGTACAGAAGGCAGCTCTCAACTCACATCATGGTTATGGGGCTAGTACCTTTGCCCAGGCTGTGTGTGCCGGCTTAAACACAGCCACCTAACTCGAAGGAAAAACTCGGCTAGAGCCTGTGCTGCAGGTAAAACAGCTGCTCCTGAGGGTGGCAGCCTTTTGTTGTGTGCGTGCGTGAGAGCACTGCAAGGGAGTCCAAAGCTTTTTGCGAGTGAGACTCAGGCCCCAGCGAAAGGCAGAACACGACTCCCCATGTGTTTCATCAAGCTCGCACGGCAGCCCCACTTTTGCATGGAAGGCTAATAGCTAGCGTTCTAACTCGAAGAAACAACACTGTAGAGAAACCGTGCTTTAGCTACCGTCGACCTCTCTGTGGGTGAAGCAGTTTAGGTGTACTGTGGCTGAGAGCCTGGGGACTGTTTCCATTTCGTAATATCCGGGGAGAGACAGGCCGGTACAGAGGGCAGCTCTCAACTCACTACATGGTTATGGGGCTAGTTCCGTTGTCCATGGTGTGTGTGCAGGCTTAAACACAGCCACCTAACTCGAAGGAAAAACTCGGTAGAGAGCCTGTGCTGCAGGTCAAATAGCTGCTCCTGAGGGTGGCAGCATTTTGTTGTGTGCGTGCGTGAGAGCACTGCAAGGGAGTCCAAAGCTTTTTGCGAGTGAGACTCAGGCCCCAGCGAAAGGCAGAACACGACTCCCCATGTGTTTCATCACGCTAGCACGGCAGCCCCACTTTTGCATGGAAGGCTAACAGCTAGTGTTCTAACTCGAAGAAACAACACTGTAGAGAAACCGTGCTTTAGCTACCGTCGACCTCTAGACGGAGGAAGCATAACACGGAGTACCGTGGCTGAGAGCCTGGGGAACGGGTTCCATACGTGAAACCAAGGGAGAAATAGGTCCGGGCAGAAGGCACCTCTGGACTCAGCTCTTGCTACCTGCAGCTAACACTACTGCTCCATGTGTGCTTGGAATGCTATGTGCTCGACACTGACTGGCAAGAAACAAGCCTGTAAAGAATCCCAGCTGCAGCTCATTCGCCTACCAGGCTACTAACACCAAGAATCAATGCTGTAGCGTTACTGCGCTTTAGCTAACATTGCCGTTCCTGAAGCCGCAGGAGTTGTATAGTGCTCGTGTGTGAGAGACCGGGGAAAGGGTCCCATACGTGAAATGGAGTGAGAAACAGGCCGGTGCGGAAGGCAGCTCTCAACTCACCTCTTGTTTATGAGGCTAGTAGCCTTGCCCCGGGGGTGCCTGCAGGCCATCAGCCAACCACCTAACTCAAAGGAACAACTCTGTAGGGAATTCCTGCTTCGGCTAAAAGAGCCATGCCTCAGGGTGGACGCATTGTGTGGTGTGCATGCGTGAGTGCACAGCAAGTGAGTCCAAAACCATTTTCCTTGTGAGACCCAGGCCCCGGAAGAAGCCAGAACACGACTCCCCACTTGCTCCATGAAACTAGTACTGCGGCCCCACTTTTGAATGGAAGTCTAATAGCTAGCCCTCTAACTCGAAGAAACAACACTGTAGAGAAACCGTGCTTTAGCTACCGTCGACCTCTCTGTGGGCGAAGCAGTTTAGGGTGTACTGTGGCTGAGAGCCTGGGGACGGTTTCAATATCGTAATATCGGGGGAGAGACAGAGGGCAGCTCTCAACCCACATCATGGTTATGGGGCTAGTACCGTTGCCCAGGGTGTGTGTGCAGGCTTAAATGAAGCCACCTAACTCGAAGGAAAAACTCGGTTGAGAGCCTGTGCTTCAGGTAAAACAGCTGCTCCTGAGGGTGGCAGCATTTTGTTGTGTGCGTGCGTGAGAGCACTGCAAGGGAGTCCAAAGCTTTTTGCGAGTGAGACTCAAGCCCCAGCGAAAGGCAGAACACGACTCCCCATGTGTTTGACCACGCTAGCACGGCAGGCCCACATTTGCATGGAAGTCTAATAGCTAGCGTTCTAACTCGAAGAAACAACACTGTAGAGAAACCGTGCTTTAGCTACCGTCCACCTCTCTGTGGGCGAAGCAGTTTAGGGTGTACTGTGGCTGAGAGCCTGGGGACGGTTTCAATATCGTAATATCGGGGGAGAGACAGGCCGGTACAGAGGGCAGCTCTCAACCCACATCATGGTTATGGGGCTAGTACCGTTGCCCAGGGTGTGTGTGCAGGCTTAAATGAAGCCACCCAACTCGAAGGAAAAACTCGGTTGAGACCCTGTGCTTCAGGTAAAACAGCTGCTCCTGAGGGTGGCAGCATTTTGTTGTGTGCGTGCGTGAGAGCACTGCAAGGGAGTCCAAAGCTTTTTGCGAGTGAGACTCAGGGCCCAGCAAAAGGCAGAACACGACTCCCCATGTGTTTGACCAAGCTAGCACGGCAGCCCCACATTTGCATGGAAGTCTAATAGCTAGCGTTCTAACTCGAAGGAACAACACTGTAGAGACACCGTGCTTTAGCTACCGTCGACCTCTCTGTGGGCGAAGCAGTTTAGGGTGTACTGTGGCTGAGAGCCTGGGGACGGTTTCAATATCGTAATATCGGGGAGAGACAGGCCGGTACAGAAGGCAGCTCTCAACTCACATCATGGTTATGGGGCTAGTACCGTTGCCCAGGCTGTGTGTGCCGGCTTAAACACAGCCACCTAACTCGAAGGAAAAACACGGTAGAGGATCCGTGCTTCAGCTAAAACAGCCGCTCCTGAGGGTGGAAGCATTTGGTTGTGTGCGTGCGTGAGAGGACTGCAAGGGAGTCCAAAGTTTCTGCGAGTGACACTCAGGCCCCAGCAAAAGGCAGAACACGATTCCCCGTGTGTTTCATTTAGCTAGCACTGCGGCCCTACTTTTGCATGGAAGTCTAATCGCTAGCGTTCTCCCTGGAAGAAACAACACGGTGGAGAAACCGTGCTTTAGCTACCATCCACCTCTGTGAGGGAGGAAGCACTTTCCAGGCTACCGTGGGGGAGAGCCTGAGGAACGGGTTCCTTACGTGAAACCGAGGGAGAAGGAGTCCGGGCCAGAAGGCCCCTCTCGAATCAGCTCTTGTTACCTGAAGCTAACACTTCGGCTCCATGTGTGCATAGGAATGCTAAGGGCTCCACACTGATTTGGCAGAAAGAAGCCGGTCAAGAAGCCCAGCTTCAGCTCATTCGCCTCTCCACAGGGTGGCAGCATTTTCAAGTCTGCTTGAGTGCAAACCTGGGGAAGGAGTCCCAGCAGAATTCGGAGGGAGAAATAAGCATGGGCAGAAGGCACCTATCGACTCAACTCTTGTTTCGGGAAACTAGATCGGCTCTCCCGTGTGTGCGTGGAGTCCTCAGTGCCATCCACGCAACGCAAAGGAACAAAACTGTAGAGAACCCGTGCCTCAGCAAAGATCGCCCTTCCTGAGCGTTAACTTCATCTATTGTGTGTTTTTGTGAAAGCATGAGAAATGGAACCTAAACGTAACTCGGAGTGAGAAGCAGGCCAGATGGAAGGCTGCTGTCGACTCACCTCTTGTTTGAGGAGATTAGCACTGCTGTACCCTGTGTGCCTGGATGCCTAGTTACCAGGCTACTAACACCAAGAATCAATCCTATAGAGTGACTGCGCTTGAGTTAACATTGCCGTTCCTGAAGCAGGAGGAATTTGACACTGCTCGTGTACGAGAGACCAGGCGTCACCAGACGTGAAATGGAGTGAGAAACAGGCCGGTGCGGAAGGCAGCTCTCAAGTCACCTCTGGTTGATGAGGCTAGTGCCCTTGGCCCGGGGGTGCCTGCAGGCCTAAAGCCAACCACCTAACTCAAAGGAACAACTCTGTAGGGAATTCCTGCTTCGGCTAAAAGAGCCATGCCTCAGGGTGGACGCATTTTGCTGTGTGCATGCGTGAGCGCACTGCAAGTGAGTCCAAAACCATTTTCCTTGTGAGACCCAGGCCCCGGAAGAAGCCAGAACACGACTCCCCACTTGCTCCATGAAGCTAGTACTGCGGCCCCACTTTTGCATGGAAGTCTAATAGCTAGTTTTCTAACTCGGAGGAAAAACCCTGTAGAGAAACCGTGCTTTAGTTACCGTCGACCTCTCTGTGGGCGAAGCAGTTTAGGGTGTACTGTGGCTGAGAGCCTGGGGACGGTTTCCATTTCGTAATATCGGGGGAGAGAGAGGCCGGTACATAAGGCAGCTCTAAACTCACTACATGGTTATGGGGCTAGTTCCGTTGCCCCGTGGGTGTGTGCTGGCTTAAACACAACCACCTAACTCGAAAGAAAAACTCAGTACAGAATCTGTGCTTCAGCTAAAACAGCTGCTCCTGAGGGTGGAAGCTTCTTTCGTGTGTGTGCGTGAGAGCACTGCAAGGGAGTCGCAAACCGAATTCGGAGGGAGCCTCAGGCAGCTGCAGAAGGCAGCACACGACTCCTCACTTATTTCGTGAAGCCAGCACTGCGGCCCCAATTTTGCATGGAGGTCTAATAGCTAGCGTTCTAACTCGAAGAAACAACACTGTAGAGAAACCGTGCTTTAGCTGTCATCGACCTCTCTGTGGGCGAAGCAGTTTCGGGTGTACTGTGGCTGAGAGCCTGGGGACGGTTTCACTATCGTAATATCGGGGGAGAGACAGGCCAGTACAGAAGGCAGCTCTCAACTCACATCATGGTTATGGGGCTAGTACCTTTGCCCAGGCTGTGTGTGCCGGCTTAAACACAGCCACCTAACTCGAAGGAAAAACTCGGCTAGAGCCTGTGCTGCAGGTAAAACAGCTGCTCCTGAGGGTGGCAGCCTTTTGTTGTGTGCGTGCGTGAGAGCACTGCAAGGGAGTCCAAAGCTTTTTGCGAGTGAGACTCAGGCCCCAGCGAAAGGCAGAACACGACTCCCCATGTGTTTCATCAAGCTCGCACGGCAGCCCCACTTTTGCATGGAAGGCTAATAGCTAGCGTTCTAACTCGAAGAAACAACACTGTAGAGAAACCGTGCTTTAGCTACCGTCGACCTCTCTGTGGGTGAAGCAGTTTAGGTGTACTGTGGCTGAGAGCCTGGGGACTGTTTCCATTTCGTAATATCCGGGGAGAGACAGGCCGGTACAGAGGGCAGCTCTCAACTCACTACATGGTTATGGGGCTAGTTCCGTTGTCCATGGTGTGTGTGCAGGCTTAAACACAGCCACCTAACTCGAAGGAAAAACTCGGTAGAGAGCCTGTGCTGCAGGTCAAATAGCTGCTCCTGAGGGTGGCAGCATTTTGTTGTGTGCGTGCGTGAGAGCACTGCAAGGGAGTCCAAAGCTTTTTGCGAGTGAGACTCAGGCCCCAGCGAAAGGCAGAACACGACTCCCCATGTGTTTCATCACGCTAGCACGGCAGCCCCACTTTTGCATGGAAGGCTAACAGCTAGTGTTCTAACTCGAAGAAACAACACTGTAGAGAAACCGTGCTTTAGCTACCGTCGACCTCTAGACGGAGGAAGCATAACACGGAGTACCGTGGCTGAGAGCCTGGGGAACGGGTTCCATACGTGAAACCAAGGGAGAAATAGGTCCGGGCAGAAGGCACCTCTGGACTCAGCTCTTGCTACCTGCAGCTAACACTACTGCTCCATGTGTGCTTGGAATGCTATGTGCTCGACACTGACTGGCAAGAAACAAGCCTGTAAAGAATCCCAGCTGCAGCTCATTCGCCTACCAGGCTACTAACACCAAGAATCAATGCTGTAGCGTTACTGCGCTTTAGCTAACATTGCCGTTCCTGAAGCCGCAGGAGTTGTATAGTGCTCGTGTGTGAGAGACCGGGGAAAGGGTCCCATACGTGAAATGGAGTGAGAAACAGGCCGGTGCGGAAGGCAGCTCTCAACTCACCTCTTGTTTATGAGGCTAGTAGCCTTGCCCCGGGGGTGCCTGCAGGCCATCAGCCAACCACCTAACTCAAAGGAACAACTCTGTAGGGAATTCCTGCTTCGGCTAAAAGAGCCATGCCTCAGGGTGGACGCATTGTGTGGTGTGCATGCGTGAGTGCACAGCAAGTGAGTCCAAAACCATTTTCCTTGTGAGACCCAGGCCCCGGAAGAAGCCAGAACACGACTCCCCACTTGCTCCATGAAACTAGTACTGCGGCCCCACTTTTGAATGGAAGTCTAATAGCTAGCCCTCTAACTCGAAGAAACAACACTGTAGAGAAACCGTGCTTTAGCTACCGTCGACCTCTCTGTGGGCGAAGCAGTTTAGGGTGTACTGTGGCTGAGAGCCTGGGGACGGTTTCAATATCGTAATATCGGGGGAGAGACAGAGGGCAGCTCTCAACCCACATCATGGTTATGGGGCTAGTACCGTTGCCCAGGGTGTGTGTGCAGGCTTAAATGAAGCCACCTAACTCGAAGGAAAAACTCGGTTGAGAGCCTGTGCTTCAGGTAAAACAGCTGCTCCTGAGGGTGGCAGCATTTTGTTGTGTGCGTGCGTGAGAGCACTGCAAGGGAGTCCAAAGCTTTTTGCGAGTGCGACTCAAGCCCCAGCGAAAGGCAGAACACGACTCCCCATGTGTTTGACCACGCTAGCACGGCAGGCCCACATTTGCATGGAAGTCTAATAGCTAGCGTTCTAACTCGAAGAAACAACACAGTAGAGAAACCGTGCTTTAGCTACCGTCCACCTCTCTGTGGGCGAAGCAGTTTAGGGTGTACTGTGGCTGAGAGCCTGGGGACGGTTTCAATATCGTAATATCGGGGGAGAGACAGGCCGGTACAGAGGGCAGCTCTCAACCCACATCATGGTTATGGGGCTAGTACCGTTGCCCAGGGTGTGTGTGCAGGCTTAAATGAAGCCACCCAACTCGAAGGAAAAACTCGGTTGAGACCCTGTGCTTCAGGTAAAACAGCTGCTCCTGAGGGTGGCAGCATTTTGTTGTGTGCGTGCGTGAGAGCACTGCAAGGGAGTCCAAAGCTTTTTGCGAGTGAGACTCAGGGCCCAGCAAAAGGCAGAACACGACTCCCCATGTGTTTGACCAAGCTAGCACGGCAGCCCCACATTTGCATGGAAGTCTAATAGCTAGCGTTCTAACTCGAAGAAACAACACTGTAGAGAAACCGTGCTTTAGCTACCGTCGACCTCTCTGTGGGCGAAGCAGTTTAGGGTGTACTGTGGCTCAGAGCCTGGGGACGGTTTCAATATCGTAATATCGGGGAGAGACAGGCCGGTACAGAAGGCAGCTCTCAACTCACATCATGGTTATGGGGCTAGTACCGTTGCCCAGGCTGTGTGTGCCGGCTTAAACACAGCCACCTAACTCGAAGGAAAAACACGGTAGAGGATCCGTGCTTCAGCTAAAACAGCCGCTCCTGAGGGTGGAAGCATTTGGTTGTGTGCGTGCGTGAGAGGACTGCAAGGGAGTCCAAAGTTTCTGCGAGTGACACTCAGGCCCCAGCAAAAGGCAGAACACGATTCCCCGTGTGTTTCATTTAGCTAGCACTGCGGCCCTACTTTTGCATGGAAGTCTAATCGCTAGCGTTCTCCCTGGAAGAAACAACACGGTGGAGAAACCGTGCTTTAGCTACCATCCACCTCTGTGAGGGAGGAAGCACTTTCCAGGCTACCGTGGGGGAGAGCCTGAGGAACGGGTTCCTTACGTGAAACCGAGGGAGAAGGAGTCCGGGCCAGAAGGCCCCTCTCGAATCAGCTCTTGTTACCTGAAGCTAACACTTCGGCTCCATGTGTGCATAGGAATGCTAAGGGCTCCACACTGATTTGGCAGAAAGAAGCCGGTCAAGAAGCCCAGCTTCAGCTCATTCGCCTCTCCACAGGGTGGCAGCATTTTCAAGTCTGCTTGAGTGCAAACCTGGGGAAGGAGTCCCAGCAGAATTCGGAGGGAGAAATAAGCATGGGCAGAAGGCACCTATCGACTCAACTCTTGTTTCGGGAAACTAGATCGGCTCTCCCGTGTGTGCGTGGAGTCCTCAGTGCCATCCACGCAACGCAAAGGAACAAAACTGTAGAGAACCCGTGCCTCAGCAAAGATCGCCCTTCCTGAGCGTTAACTTCATCTATTGTGTGTTTTTGTGAAAGCATGAGAAATGGAACCTAAACGTAACTCGGAGTGAGAAGCAGGCCAGAAGGAAGGCTGCTGTCGACTCACCTCTTGTTTGAGGAGATTAGCACTGCTGTACCCTGTGTGCCTGGATGCCTAGTTACCAGGCTACTAACACCAAGAATCAATCCTATAGAGTGACTGCGCTTGAGTTAACATTGCCGTTCCTGAAGCAGGAGGAATTTGACACTGCTCGTGTACGAGAGACCAGGCGTCACCAGACGTGAAATGGAGTGAGAAACAGGCCGGTGCGGAAGGCAGCTCTCAAGTCACCTCTGGTTGATGAGGCTAGTGCCCTTGGCCCGGGGGTGCCTGCAGGCCTAAAGCCAACCACCTAACTCAAAGGAACAACTCTGTAGGGAATTCCTGCTTCGGCTAAAAGAGCCATGCCTCAGGGTGGACGCATTTTGCTGTGTGCATGCGTGAGCGCACTGCAAGTGAGTCCAAAACCATTTTCCTTGTGAGACCCAGGCCCCGGAAGAAGCCAGAACACGACTCCCCACTTGCTCCATGAAGCTAGTACTGCGGCCCCACTTTTGCATGGAAGTCTAATAGCTAGTTTTCTAACTCGGAGGAAAAACCCTGTAGAGAAACCGTGCTTTAGTTACCATCGACCTCTCTGTGGGCGAAGCAGTTTAGGGTGTACTGTGGCTGAGAGCCTGGGGACGGTTTCCATTTCGTAATATCGGGGGAGAGAGAGGCCGGTACATAAGGCAGCTCTAAACTCACTACATGGTTATGGGGCTAGTTCCGTTGCCCCGTGGGTGTGTGCTGGCTTAAACACAACCACCTAACTCGAAAGAAAAACTCAGTACAGAATCTGTGCTTCAGCTAAAACAGCTGCTCCTGAGGGTGGAAGCTTCTTTCGTGTGTGTGCGTGAGAGCACTGCAAGGGAGTCGCAAACCGAATTCGGAGGGAGCCTCAGGCAGCTGCAGAAGGCAGCACACGACTCCTCACTTATTTCGTGAAGCCAGCACTGCGGCCCCAATTTTGCATGGAGGTCTAATAGCTAGCGTTCTAACTCGAAGAAACAACACTGTAGAGAAACCGTGCTTTAGCTGTCATCGACCTCTCTGTGGGCGAAGCAGTTTCGGGTGTACTGTGGCTGAGAGCCTGGGGACGGTTTCACTATCGTAATATCGGGGGAGAGACAGGCCAGTACAGAAGGCAGCTCTCAACTCACATCATGGTTATGGGGCTAGTACCTTTGCCCAGGCTGTGTGTGCCGGCTTAAACACAGCCACCTAACTCGAAGGAAAAACTCGGCTAGAGCCTGTGCTGCAGGTAAAACAGCTGCTCCTGAGGGTGGCAGCCTTTTGTTGTGTGCGTGCGTGAGAGCACTGCAAGGGAGTCCAAAGCTTTTTGCGAGTGAGACTCAGGCCCCAGCGAAAGGCAGAACACGACTCCCCATGTGTTTCATCAAGCTCGCACGGCAGCCCCACTTTTGCATGGAAGGCTAATAGCTAGCGTTCTAACTCGAAGAAACAACACTGTAGAGAAACCGTGCTTTAGCTACCGTCGACCTCTCTGTGGGTGAAGCAGTTTAGGTGTACTGTGGCTGAGAGCCTGGGGACTGTTTCCATTTCGTAATATCCGGGGAGAGACAGGCCGGTACAGAGGGCAGCTCTCAACTCACTACATGGTTATGGGGCTAGTTCCGTTGTCCATGGTGTGTGTGCAGGCTTAAACACAGCCACCTAACTCGAAGGAAAAACTCGGTAGAGAGCCTGTGCTGCAGGTCAAATAGCTGCTCCTGAGGGTGGCAGCATTTTGTTGTGTGCGTGCGTGAGAGCACTGCAAGGGAGTCCAAAGCTTTTTGCGAGTGAGACTCAGGCCCCAGCGAAAGGCAGAACACGACTCCCCATGTGTTTCATCACGCTAGCACGGCAGCCCCACTTTTGCATGGAAGGCTAACAGCTAGTGTTCTAACTCGAAGAAACAACACTGTAGAGAAACCGTGCTTTAGCTACCGTCGACCTCTAGACGGAGGAAGCATAACACGGAGTACCGTGGCTGAGAGCCTGGGGAACGGGTTCCATACGTGAAACCAAGGGAGAAATAGGTCCGGGCAGAAGGCACCTCTGGACTCAGCTCTTGCTACCTGCAGCTAACACTACTGCTCCATGTGTGCTTGGAATGCTATGTGCTCGACACTGACTGGCAAGAAACAAGCCTGTAAAGAATCCCAGCTGCAGCTCATTCGCCTACCAGGCTACTAACACCAAGAATCAATGCTGTAGCGTTACTGCGCTTTAGCTAACATTGCCGTTCCTGAAGCCGCAGGAGTTGTATAGTGCTCGTGTGTGAGAGACCGGGGAAAGGGTCCCATACGTGAAATGGAGTGAGAAACAGGCCGGTGCGGAAGGCAGCTCTCAACTCACCTCTTGTTTATGAGGCTAGTAGCCTTGCCCCGGGGGTGCCTGCAGGCCATCAGCCAACCACCTAACTCAAAGGAACAACTCTGTAGGGAATTCCTGCTTCGGCTAAAAGAGCCATGCCTCAGGGTGGACGCATTGTGTGGTGTGCATGCGTGAGTGCACAGCAAGTGAGTCCAAAACCATTTTCCTTGTGAGACCCAGGCCCCGGAAGAAGCCAGAACACGACTCCCCACTTGCTCCATGAAACTAGTACTGCGGCCCCACTTTTGAATGGAAGTCTAATAGCTAGCGTTCTAACTCGAAGAAACAACACTGTAGAGAAACCGTGCTTTAGCTACCGTTGACCTCTCTGTGGGCGAAGCAGTTTAGGGTGTACTGTGGCTGAGAGCCTGGGGACGGTTTCAATATCGTAATATCGGGGGAGAGACAGAGGGCAGCTCTCAACCCACATCATGGTTATGGGGCTAGTACCGTTGCCCAGGGTGTGTGTGCAGGCTTAAATGAAGCCACCTAACTCGAAGGAAAAACTCGGTTGAGAGCCTGTGCTTCAGGTAAAACAGCTGCTCCTGAGGGTGGCAGCATTTTGTTGTGTGCGTGCGTGAGAGCACTGCAAGGGAGTCCAAAGCTTTTTGCGAGTGAGACTCAAGCCCCAGCGAAAGGCAGAACACGACTCCCCATGTGTTTTACCACGCTAGCACGGCAGCCCCACATTTGCATGGAAGTCTAATAGCTAGCGTTCTAACTCGAAGAAACAACACAGTAGAGAAACCGTGCTTTAGCTACCGTCCACCTCTCTGTGGGCGAAGCAGTTTAGGGTGTACTGTGGCTCAGAGCCTGGGGACGGTTTCAATATCGTAATATCGGGGGAGAGACAGGCCGGTACAGAGGGCAGCTCTCAACCCACATCATGGTTATGGGGCTAGTACCGTTGCCCAGGGTGTGTGTGCAGGCTTAAATGAAGCCACCCAACTCGAAGGAAAAACTCGGTTGAGAGCCTGTGCTTTAGGTAAAACAGTGCTCCTGAGGGTGGCAGCATTTTGTTGTGTGCGTGCGTGAGAGCACTGCAAGGGAGTCCAAAGCTTTTTGCGAGTGAGACTCAGGGCCCAGCAAAAGGCAGAACACGACTCCCCATGTGTTTGACCAAGCTAGCACGGCAGCCCCACATTTGCATGGAAGTCTAATAGCTAGCGTTCTAACTCGAAGAAACAACACTGTAGAGAAACCGTGCTTTAGCTACCGTCGACCTCTCTGTGGGCGAAGCAGTTTAGGGTGTACTGTGGCTCAGAGCCTGGGGACGGTTTCAATATCGTAATATCGGGGAGAGACAGGCCGGTACAGAAGGCAGCTCTCAACTCACATCATGGTTATGGGGCTAGTACCGTTGCCCAGGCTGTGTGTGCCGGCTTAAACACAGCCACCTAACTCGAAGGAAAAACACGGTAGAGGATCCGTGCTTCAGCTAAAACAGCCGCTCCTGAGGGTGGAAGCATTTGGTTGTGTGCGTGCGTGAGAGGACTGCAAGGGAGTCCAAAGTTTCTGCAAGTGAGACTCAGGCCCCAGCAAAAGGCAGAACACGATTCCCCGTGTGTTTCATTTAGCTAGCACTGCGGCCCTACTTTTGCATGGAAGTCTAATCGCTAGCGTTCTCCCTGGAAGAAACAACACGGTGGAGAAACCGTGCTTTAGCTACCATCCACCTCTGTGAGGGAGGAAGCACTTTCCAGGCTACCGTGGGGGAGAGCCTGAGGAACGGGTTCCTTACGTGAAACCGAGGGAGAAGGAGTCCGGGCCAGAAGGCCCCTCTCGAATCAGCTCTTGTTACCTGAAGCTAACACTTCGGCTCCATGTGTGCATAGGAATGCTAAGGGCTCCACACTGATTTGGCAGAAAGAAGCCGGTCAAGAAGCCCAGCTTCAGCTCATTCGCCTCTCCACAGGGTGGCAGCATTTTCAAGTCTGCTTGAGTGCAAACCTGGGGAAGGAGTCCCAGCAGAATTCGGAGGGAGAAATAAGCATGGGCAGAAGGCACCTATCGACTCAACTCTTGTTTCGGGAAACTAGATCGGCTCTCCCGTGTGTGCGTGGAGTCCTCAGTGCCATCCACGCAACGCAAAGGAACAAAACTGTAGAGAACCCGTGCCTCAGCAAAGATCGCCCTTCCTGAGCGTTAACTTCATCTATTGTGTGTTTTTGTGAAAGCATGAGAAATGGAACCTAAACGTAACTCGGAGTGAGAAGCAGGCCAGAAGGAAGGCTGCTGTCGACTCACCTCTTGTTTGAGGAGATTAGCACTGCTGTACCCTGTGTGCCTGGATGCCTAGTTACCAGGCTACTAACACCAAGAATCAATCCTATAGAGTGACTGCGCTTGAGTTAACATTGCCGTTCCTGAAGCAGGAGGAATTTGACACTGCTCGTGTACGAGAGACCGGGCAAAGGGTCCCAGACGTGAAATGGAGTGAGAAACAGGCCGGCGCGGAAGGCAGCTCTCAAGTCACCTCTGGTTGATGAGGCTAGTGCCCTTGGCCCGGGGGTGCCTGCAGGCCTAAAGCCAACCACCTAACTCAAAGGAACAACTCTGTAGGGAATTCCTGCTTCGGCTAAAAGAGCCATGCCTCAGGGTGGACGCATTTTGCTGTGTGCATGCGTGAGCGCACTGCAAGTGAGTCCAAAACCATTTTCCTTGTGAGACCCAGGCCCCGGAAGAAGCCAGAACACGACTCCCCACTTGCTCCATGAAGCTAGTACTGCGGCCCCACTTTTGCATGGAAGTCTAATAGCTAGCTTTCTAACTCGGAGGAAAAACCCTGTAGAGAAACCGTGCTTTAGTTACCGTCGACCTCTCTGTGGGCGAAGCAGTTTAGGGTGTACTGTGGCTGAGAGCCTGGGGACGGTTTCCATTTCGTAATATCGGGGGAGAGAGAGGCCGGTACATAAGGCAGCTCTAAACTCACTACATGGTTATGGGGCTAGTTCCGTTGCCCCGTGGGTGTGTGCTGGCTTAAACACAACCACCTAACTCGAAAGAAAAACTCAGTACAGAATCTGTGCTTCAGCTAAAACAGCTGCTCCTGAGGGTGGAAGCTTCTTTCGTGTGTGTGCGTGAGAGCACTGCAAGGGAGTCGCAAACCGAATTCGGAGGGAGCCTCAGGCAGCTGCAGAAGGCAGCACACGACTCCTCACTTATTTCGTGAAGCCAGCACTGCGGCCCCAATTTTGCATGGAGGTCTAATAGCTAGCGTTCTAACTCGAAGAAACAACACTGTAGAGAAACCGTGCTTTAGCTGTCATCGACCTCTCTGTGGGCGAAGCAGTTTGGGGTGTACTGTGGCTGAGAGCCTGGGGACGGTTTCACTATCGTAATATCGGGGGAGAGACAGGCCGGTACAGAAGGCAGCTCTCAACTCACATCATGGTTATGGGGCTAGTACCGTTGCCCAGGCTGTGTGTGCCGGCTTAAACACAGCCACCTAACTCGAAGGAAAAACTCGGCTAGAGCCTGTGCTGCAGGTAAAACAGCTGCTCCTGAGGGTGGCAGCCTTTTGTTGTGTGCGTGCGTGAGAGCACTGCAAGGGAGCCCAAAGCTTTTTGCGAGTGAGACTCAGGCCCCAGCGAAAGGCAGAACACGACTCCCCATGTGTTTCATCAAGCTCGCACGGCAGCCCCACTTTTGCATGGAAGGCTAATAGCTAGCGTTCTAACTCGAAGAAACAACACTGTAGAGAAACCGTGCTTTAGCTACCGTCGACCTCTCTGTGGGCGAAGCAGTTTAGGTGTACTGTGGCTGAGAGCCTGGGGACGGTTTCCGTTTCGTAATATCGGGGGAGAGACAGGCCTGTACAGAGGGCAGCTCTCAACTCAGTACATGGTTATGGGGCTAGTTCCGTTGTCCATGGTGTGTGTGCAAGCTTAAACACAGCCACCTAACTCGAAGGAAAAACTCGGTAGAGAGCCTGTGCTGCAGGTCAAATAGCTGCTCCTGAGGGTGGCAGCATTTTGTTGTGTGCGTGCGTGAGAGCACTGCAAGGGAGTCCAAAGCTTTTTGCGAGTGAGACTCAGGCCCCAGCGAAAGGCAGAACACGACTCCCCATGTGTTTCATCACGCTAGCACGGCAGCCCCACTTTTGCATGGAAGGCTAACAGCTAGTGTTCTAACTCGAAGAAACAACACTGTAGAGAAACCGTGCTTTAGCTACCGTCGACCTCTAGACGGAGGAAGCATAACACGGAGTACCGTGGCTGAGAGCCTGGGGAACGGGTTCCATACGTGAAACCAAGGGAGAAATAGGTCCGGGCAGAAGGCACCTCTGGACTCAGCTCTTGCTACCTGCAGCTAACACTACTGCTCCATGTGTGCTTGGAATGCTATGTGCTCGACACTGACTGGGAAGAAACAAGCCTGTAAAGAATCCCAGCTGCAGCTCATTCGCCTACCAGGCTACTAACACCAAGAATCAATGCTGTAGCGTTACTGCGCTTTAGCTAACATTGCCGTTCCTGAAGCCGCAGGAGTTGTATAGTGCTCGTGTGTGAGAGACCGGGGAAAGGGTCCCATACCTGAAATGGAGTGAGAAACAGGCCGGTGCGGAAGGCAGCTCTCAACACACCTCTTGTTTATGAGGCTAGTAGCCTTGCCCCGGGGGTGCCTGCAGGCCATCAGCCAACCACCTAACTCAAAGGAACAACTCTGTAGGGAATTCCTGCTTCTGCTAAAAGAGCCATGCCTCAGGGTGGACGCATTGTGTGGTGTGCATGCGTGAGTGCACAGCAAGTGAGTCCAAAACCATTTTCCTTGTGAGACCCAGGCCCTGGAAGAAGCCAGAACACGACTCCCGACTTGCTCCATGAAACTAGTACTGCGGCCCCACTTTTGAATGGAAGTCTAATAGCTAGCCTTCTAACTCGAAGAAACAACACTGTAGAGAAACCGTGCTTTAGTTACCGTCGACCTCTCTGTGGGCGAAGCAGTTTAGGGTGTACTGTGGCTGAGAGCCTGGAGATGGTTTCAATATCGTAATATCGGGGGAGAGACTGGACGGTACAGAGGGCAGCCCTCAACCCACATCATGGTTATGGGGCTAGTACCGTTGCCCAGGGTGTGTGTGCAGGCTTAAATGAAGCCACCTACCTCGAAGGAAAAACTCGGTTGAGAGCCTGTGCTTCAGGTAAAACAGCTGCTCCTGAGGGTGGCAGCATTTTGTTGTGTGCGTGCGTGAGAGCACTGCAAGGGAGTCCAAAGCTTTTTGCGAGTGAGACTCAGGCCCCAGCGAAAGGCAGAACACGACTCCCCATGTGTTTGACCACGCTAGCACGGCAGCCCCACTTTTGCATGGAAGTCTAATAGCTAGCGTTCTAACTCGAAGAAACTACACAGTAGAGAAACCGTGCTTTAGCTACCGTCCACCTCTCTGTGGGCGAAGCAGTTTAGGGTGTACTGTCGCTGAGAGCCTGGGGACGGTTTCAATATCGTAATATCGGGGGAGAGACAGGCCGGTACAGAGGGCAGCTCTCAACCCACATCATGGTTATGGGGCTAGTACCGTTGTCCAGGGTGTGTGTGCAGGCTTAAATGAAGCCACCTAACTCGAAGGAAAACCTCGGTTGAGATCCTGTGCTTCAGGTAAAACAGCTGCTCTTGAGGGTGGCAGCATTTTGTTGTGTGCGTGCGTGAGAGCACTGCAAGGGAGTCCAAAGCTTTTTGCGAGTGAGACTCAGGGCCCAGCAAAAGGCAGAACAGGACTCCCCATGTGTTTGACCAAGCTAGCACGGCAGCCCCACATTTGTATGGAAGTCTAATAGCTAGCGTTCTAACTCGAAGAAACAACACTGTAGAGAAACCGTGCTTTATCTACCGTCGACCTCTCTGTGGGCGAAGCAGTTTAGGGTGTACTGTGGGTGAGAGCCTGGGGACGGTTTCAATATCGTAATATCGGGGAGAGACAGGCCGGTACAGAAGGCAGCTCTCAACTCACATCATGGTTATGGGGTAGTACCATTGCCCAGGCTGTGTGTGCCGGCTTAAACCCAGCCACCTAACTCGAAGGAAAAACACGGTAGAGGATCCGTGCTTCAGCTAAAACAGCCGCTCCTGAGGGTGGAAGCATTTGGTTTTGTGCGTGCGTGAGAGGACTGCAAGGGAATCCAAAGTTTCTGCGAGTGAGACTCAGGCCCCAGCAAAAGGCAGAACACGATTCCCCGTGTGTTTCATTTAGCTAGCACTGCGGCCCTACTTTTGCATGGAAGTCTAATCGCTAGCGTTCTCCCTGGAAGAAACAACACGGTCGAGAAACCGTGCTTTAGCTACCATCCACCTCTCTGAGGGAGGAAGCACTTTCCAGGCTACCGTGGGGGAGAGCCTGAGGAACGGGTTCCTTACGTGAAACCGAGGGAGAAGGAGTCCGGGCCAGAAGGCTCCTCTCGACTCAGCTCTTGTTACCTGAAGCTAACACTTCGGCTCCATGTGTGCATAGGAATGCTAAGGGCTCCACACTGATTTGGCAGAAAGAAGCCGGTCAAGAAGCCCAGCTTCAGCTCATTCGCCTCTCCACAGGGTGGCAGCATTTTCAAGTCTGCTTGAGTGCAAACCTGGGGAAGGAGTCCCAGCAGAATTCGGAGGGAGAAATAAGCATGGGCAGAAGGCACCTATCGACTCAACTCTTGTTTCGGGAAACTAGATCGGCTCTCCCGTGTGTGCGTGGAGTCCTCAGTGCCATCCACGCAACGCAAAGGAACAAAACTGTAGAGAACCCGTGCCTCAGCAAAGATCGCCCTTCCTGAGCGTTAACTTCATCTATTGTGTGTTTTTGTGAAAGCATGAGAAATGGAACCTAAACGTAACTCGGAGTGAGAAGCAGGCCAGAAGGAAGGCTGCTGTCGACTCACCTCTTGTTTGAGGAGATTAGCACTGCTGTACCCTGTGTGCCTGGATGCCTAGTTACCAGGCTACTACCACCAAGAATCAATCCTATAGAGTGACTGCGCTTGAGTTAACATTGCCGTTGCTGAAGCAGGAGGAATTTGACACTGCTCGTGTACGAGAGACCGGGCAAAGGGTCCCAGACGTGAAATGGAGTGAGAAACAGGCCGGTGCGGAAGGCAGCTCTCAAGTCACCTCTGGTTGATGAGGCTAGTGCCCTTGGCCCGGGGGTGCCTGCAGGCCTAAAGCCAACCACCTAACTCAAAGGAACAACTCTGTAGGGAATTCCTGCTTCGGCTAAAAGAGCCATGCCTCAGGGTGGACGCATTTTGCTGTGTGCATGCGTGAGCGCACTGCAAGTGAGTCCAAAACCATTTTCCTTGTGAGACCCAGGCCCCGGAAGAAGCCAGAACACGACTCCCCACTTGCTCCATGAAGCTAGTACTGCGGCCCCACTTTTGCATGGAAGTCTAATAGCTAGCTTTCTAACTCGGAGGAAAAACCCTGTAGAGAAACCGTGCTTTAGTTACCGTCGACCTCTCTGTGGGCGAAGCAGTTTAGGGTGTACTGTGGCTGAGAGCCTGGGGACGGTTTCCATTTCGTAATATCGGGGGAGAGAGAGGCCGCTACATAAGGCAGCTCTAAACTTACTACATGGTTATGGGGCTAGTTCCGTTGCCCCGTGGGTGTGTGCTGGCTTAAACACAACCACCTAACTCGAAAGAAAAACTCAGTACAGAATCTGTGCTTCAGCTAAAACAGCTGCTCCTGAGGGTGGAAGCTTCTTTCGTGTGTGTGCGTGAGAGCACTGCAAGGGAGTCGCAAACCGAATTCGGAGGCAGCTGCAGAAGGCAGCACACGACTCCTCACTTATTTCGTGAAGCCAGCACTGCGGCCCCAATTTTGCATGGAGGTCTAATAGCTAGCGTTCTAACTCGAAGAAACAACACTGTAGAGAAACCGTGCTTTAGCTGTCATCGACCTCTCTGTGGGCGAAGCAGTTTCGGGTGTACTGTGGCTGAGAGCCTGGGGACGGTTTCACTATCGTAATATCGGGGGAGAGACAGGCCAGTACAGAAGGCAGCTCTCAACTCACATCATGGTTATGGGGCTAGTACCTTTGCCCAGGCTGTGTGTGCCGGCTTAAACACAGCCACCTAACTCGAAGGAAAAACTCGGCTAGAGCCTGTGCTGCAGGTAAAACAGCTGCTCCTGAGGGTGGCAGCCTTTTGTTGTGTGCGTGCGTGAGAGCACTGCAAGGGAGTCCAAAGCTTTTTGCGAGTGAGACTCAGGCCCCAGCGAAAGGCAGAACACGACTCCCCATGTGTTTCATCAAGCTCGCACGGCAGCCCCACTTTTGCATGGAAGGCTAATAGCTAGCGTTCTAACTCGAAGAAACAACACTGTAGAGAAACCGTGCTTTAGCTACCGTCGACCTCTCTGTGGGTGAAGCAGTTTAGGTGTACTGTGGCTGAGAGCCTGGGGACTGTTTCCATTTCGTAATATCCGGGGAGAGACAGGCCGGTACAGAGGGCAGCTCTCAACTCACTACATGGTTATGGGGCTAGTTCCGTTGTCCATGGTGTGTGTGCAGGCTTAAACACAGCCACCTAACTCGAAGGAAAAACTCGGTAGAGAGCCTGTGCTGCAGGTCAAATAGCTGCTCCTGAGGGTGGCAGCATTTTGTTGTGTGCGTGCGTGAGAGCACTGCAAGGGAGTCCAAAGCTTTTTGCGAGTGAGACTCAGGCCCCAGCGAAAGGCAGAACACGACTCCCCATGTGTTTCATCACGCTAGCACGGCAGCCCCACTTTTGCATGGAAGGCTAACAGCTAGTGTTCTAACTCGAAGAAACAACACTGTAGAGAAACCGTGCTTTAGCTACCGTCGACCTCTAGACGGAGGAAGCATAACACGGAGTACCGTGGCTGAGAGCCTGGGGAACGGGTTCCATACGTGAAACCAAGGGAGAAATAGGTCCGGGCAGAAGGCACCTCTGGACTCAGCTCTTGCTACCTGCAGCTAACACTACTGCTCCATGTGTGCTTGGAATGCTATGTGCTCGACACTGACTGGCAAGAAACAAGCCTGTAAAGAATCCCAGCTGCAGCTCATTCGCCTACCAGGCTACTAACACCAAGAATCAATGCTGTAGCGTTACTGCGCTTTAGCTAACATTGCCGTTCCTGAAGCCGCAGGAGTTGTATAGTGCTCGTGTGTGAGAGACCGGGGAAAGGGTCCCATACGTGAAATGGAGTGAGAAACAGGCCGGTGCGGAAGGCAGCTCTCAACTCACCTCTTGTTTATGAGGCTAGTAGCCTTGCCCCGGGGGTGCCTGCAGGCCATCAGCCAACCACCTAACTCAAAGGAACAACTCTGTAGGGAATTCCTGCTTCGGCTAAAAGAGCCATGCCTCAGGGTGGACGCATTGTGTGGTGTGCATGCGTGAGTGCACAGCAAGTGAGTCCAAAACCATTTTCCTTGTGAGACCCAGGCCCCGGAAGAAGCCAGAACACGACTCCCCACTTGCTCCATGAAACTAGTACTGCGGCCCCACTTTTGAATGGAAGTCTAATAGCTAGCCCTCTAACTCGAAGAAACAACACTGTAGAGAAACCGTGCTTTAGCTACCGTCGACCTCTCTGTGGGCGAAGCAGTTTAGGGTGTACTGTGGCTGAGAGCCTGGGGACGGTTTCAATATCGTAATATCGGGGGAGAGACAGAGGGCAGCTCTCAACCCACATCATGGTTATGGGGCTAGTACCGTTGCCCAGGGTGTGTGTGCAGGCTTAAATGAAGCCACCTAACTCGAAGGAAAAACTCGGTTGAGAGCCTGTGCTTCAGGTAAAACAGCTGCTCCTGAGGGTGGCAGCATTTTGTTGTGTGCGTGCGTGAGAGCACTGCAAGGGAGTCCAAAGCTTTTTGCGAGTGAGACTCAAGCCCCAGCGAAAGGCAGAACACGACTCCCCATGTGTTTGACCACGCTAGCACGGCAGGCCCACATTTGCATGGAAGTCTAATAGCTAGCGTTCTAACTCGAAGAAACAACACAGTAGAGAAACCGTGCTTTAGCTACCGTCCACCTCTCTGTGGGCGAAGCAGTTTAGGGTGTACTGTGGCTCAGAGCCTGGGGACGGTTTCAATATCGTAATATCGGGGGAGAGACAGGCCGGTACAGAGGGCAGCTCTCAACCCACATCATGGTTATGGGGCTAGTACCGTTGCCCAGGGTGTGTGTGCAGGCTTAAATGAAGCCACCTAACTCGAAGGAAAAACTCGGTTGAGACCCTGTGCTTCAGGTAAAACAGCTGCTCCTGAGGGTGGCAGCATTTTGTTGTGTGCGTGCGTGAGAGCACTGCAAGGGAGTCCAAAGCTTTTTGCGAGTGAGACTCAGGGCCCAACAAAAGGCAGAACACGACTCCCCATGTGTTTGACCAAGCTAGCACGGCAGCCCCACATTTGCATGGAAGTCTAATAGCTAGCGTTCTAACTCGAAGAAACAACACTGTAGAGAAACCGTGCTTTAGCTACCGTCGACCTCTCTGTGGGCGAAGCAGTTTAGGGTGTACTGTGGCTCAGAGCCTGGGGACGGTTTCAATATCGTAATCTCGGGGAGAGACAGGCCGGTACAGAAGGCAGCTCTCAACTCACATCATGGTTATGGGGCTAGTACCGTTGCCCAGGCTGTGTGTGCCGGCTTAAACACAGCCACCTAACTCGAAGGAAAAACACGGTAGAGGATCCGTGCTTCAGCTAAAACAGCCGCTCCTGAGGGTGGAAGCATTTGGTTGTGTGCGTGCGTGAGAGGACTGCAAGGGAGTCCAAAGTTTCTGCGAGTGACACTCAGGCCCCAGCAAAAGGCAGAACACGATTCCCCGTGTGTTTCATTTAGCTAGCACTGCGGCCCTACTTTTGCATGGAAGTCTAATCGCTAGCGTTCTCCCTGGAAGAAACAACACGGTGGAGAAACCGTGCTTTAGCTACCATCCACCTCTGTGAGGGAGGAAGCACTTTCCAGGCTACCGTGGGGGAGAGCCTGAGGAACGGGTTCCTTACGTGAAACCGAGGGAGAAGGAGTCCGGGCCAGAAGGCCCCTCTCGAATCAGCTCTTGTTACCTGAAGCTAACACTTCGGCTCCATGTGTGCATAGGAATGCTAAGGGCTCCACACTGATTTGGCAGAAAGAAGCCGGTCAAGAAGCCCAGCTTCAGCTCATTCGCCTCTCCACAGGGTGGCAGCATTTTCAAGTCTGCTTGAGTGCAAACCTGGGGAAGGAGTCCCAGCAGAATTCGGAGGGAGAAATAAGCATGGGCAGAAGGCACCTATCGACTCAACTCTTGTTTCGGGAAACTAGATCGGCTCTCCCGTGTGTGCGTGGAGTCCTCAGTGCCATCCACGCAACGCAAAGGAACAAAACTGTAGAGAACCCGTGCCTCAGCAAAGATCGCCCTTCCTGAGCGTTAACTTCATCTATTGTGTGTTTTTGTGAAAGCATGAGAAATGGAACCTAAACGTAACTCGGAGTGAGAAGCAGGCCAGAAGGAAGGCTGCTGTCGACTCACCTCTTGTTTGAGGAGATTAGCACTGCTGTACCCTGTGTGCCTGGATGCCTAGTTACCAGGCTACTAACACCAAGAATCAATCCTATAGAGTGACTGCGCTTGAGTTAACATTGCCGTTCCTGAAGCAGGAGGAATTTGACACTGCTCGTGTACGAGAGACCAGGCGTCACCAGACGTGAAATGGAGTGAGAAACAGGCCGGTGCGGAAGGCAGCTCTCAAGTCACCTCTGGTTGATGAGGCTAGTGCCCTTGGCCCGGGGGTGCCTGCAGGCCTAAAGCCAACCACCTAACTCAAAGGAACAACTCTGTAGGGAATTCCTGCTTCGGCTAAAAGAGCCATGCCTCAGGGTGGACGCATTTTGCTGTGTGCATGCGTGAGCGCACTGCAAGTGAGTCCAAAACCATTTTCCTTGTGAGACCCAGGCCCCGGAAGAAGCCAGAACACGACTCCCCACTTGCTCCATGAAGCTAGTACTGCGGCCCCACTTTTGCATGGAAGTCTAATAGCTAGTTTTCTAACTCGGAGGAAAAACCCTGTAGAGAAACCGTGCTTTAGTTACCGTCGACCTCTCTGTGGGCGAAGCAGTTTAGGGTGTACTGTGGCTGAGAGCCTGGGGACGGTTTCCATTTCGTAATATCAGGGGAGAGAGAGGCCGGTACATAAGGCAGCTCTAAACTCACTACATGGTTATGGGGCTAGTTCCGTTGCCCCGTGGGTGTGTGCTGGCTTAAACACAACCACCTAACTCGAAAGAAAAACTCAGTACAGAATCTGTGCTTCAGCTAAAACAGCTGCTCCTGAGGGTGGAAGCTTCTTTCGTGTGTGTGCGTGAGAGCACTGCAAGGGAGTCGCAAACCGAATTCGGAGGGAGCCTCAGGCAGCTGCAGAAGGCAGCACACGACTCCTCACTTATTTCGTGAAGCCAGCACTGCGGCCCCAATTTTGCATGGAGGTCTAATAGCTAGCGTTCTAACTCGAAGAAACAACACTGTAGAGAAACCGTGCTTTAGCTGTCATCGACCTCTCTGTGGGCAAAGCAGTTTGGGGTGTACTGTGGCTGAGAGCCTGGGGACGGTTTCACTATCGTAATATCGGGGGAGAGACAGGCCAGTACAGAAGGCAGCTCTCAACTCACATCATGGTTATGGGGCTAGTACCTTTGCCCAGGCTGTGTGTGCCGGCTTAAACACAGCCACCTAACTCGAAGGAAAAACTCGGCTAGAGCCTGTGCTGCAGGTAAAACAGCTGCTCCTGAGGGTGGCAGCCTTTTGTTGTGTGCGTGCGTGAGAGCACTGCAAGGGAGTCCAAAGCTTTTTGCGAGTGAGACTCAGGCCCCAGCGAAAGGCAGAACACGACTCCCCATGTGTTTCATCAAGCTCGCACGGCAGCCCCACTTTTGCATGGAAGGCTAATAGCTAGCGTTCTAACTCGAAGAAACAACACTGTAGAGAAACCGTGCTTTAGCTACCGTCGACCTCTCTGTGGGTGAAGCAGTTTAGGTGTACTGTGGCTGAGAGCCTGGGGACTGTTTCCATTTCGTAATATCCGGGGAGAGACAGGCCGGTACAGAGGGCAGCTCTCAACTCACTACATGGTTATGGGGCTAGTTCCGTTGTCCATGGTGTGTGTGCAGGCTTAAACACAGCCACCTAACTCGAAGGAAAAACTCGGTAGAGAGCCTGTGCTGCAGGTCAAATAGCTGCTCCTGAGGGTGGCAGCATTTTGTTGTGTGCGTGCGTGAGAGCACTGCAAGGGAGTCCAAAGCTTTTTGCGAGTGAGACTCAGGCCCCAGCGAAAGGCAGAACACGACTCCCCATGTGTTTCATCACGCTAGCACGGCAGCCCCACTTTTGCATGGAAGGCTAACAGCTAGTGTTCTAACTCGAAGAAACAACACTGTAGAGAAACCGTGCTTTAGCTACCGTCGACCTCTAGACGGAGGAAGCATAACACGGAGTACCGTGGCTGAGAGCCTGGGGAACGGGTTCCATACGTGAAACCAAGGGAGAAATAGGTCCGGGCAGAAGGCACCTCTGGACTCAGCTCTTGCTACCTGCAGCTAACACTACTGCTCCATGTGTGCTTGGAATGCTATGTGCTCGACACTGACTGGCAAGAAACAAGCCTGTAAAGAATCCCAGCTGCAGCTCATTCGCCTACCAGGCTACTAACACCAAGAATCAATGCTGTAGCGTTACTGCGCTTTAGCTAACATTGCCGTTCCTGAAGCCGCAGGAGTTGTATAGTGCTCGTGTGTGAGAGACCGGGGAAAGGGTCCCATACGTGAAATGGAGTGAGAAACAGGCCGGTGCGGAAGGCAGCTCTCAACTCACCTCTTGTTTATGAGGCTAGTAGCCTTGCCCCGGGGGTGCCTGCAGGCCATCAGCCAACCACCTAACTCAAAGGAACAACTCTGTAGGGAATTCCTGCTTCGGCTAAAAGAGCCATGCCTCAGGGTGGACGCATTGTGTGGTGTGCATGCGTGAGTGCACAGCAAGTGAGTCCAAAACCATTTTCCTTGTGAGACCCAGGCCCCGGAAGAAGCCAGAACACGACTCCCCACTTGCTCCATGAAACTAGTACTGCGGCCCCACTTTTGAATGGAAGTCTAATAGCTAGCCCTCTAACTCGAAGAAACAACACTGTAGAGAAACCGTGCTTTAGCTACCGTCGACCTCTCTGTGGGCGAAGCAGTTTAGGGTGTACTGTGGCTGAGAGCCTGGGGACGGTTTCAATATCGTAATATCGGGGGAGAGACAGAGGGCAGCTCTCAACCCACATCATGGTTATGGGGCTAGTACCGTTGCCCAGGGTGTGTGTGCAGGCTTAAATGAAGCCACCTAACTCGAAGGAAAAACTCGGTTGAGAGCCTGTGCTTCAGGTAAAACAGCTGCTCCTGAGGGTGGCAGCATTTTGTTGTGTGCGTGCGTGAGAGCACTGCAAGGGAGTCCAAAGCTTTTTGCGAGTGAGACTCAAGCCCCAGCGAAAGGCAGAACACGACTCCCCATGTGTTTGACCACGCTAGCACGGCAGGCCCACATTTGCATGGAAGTCTAATAGCTAGCGTTCTAACTCGAAGAAACAACACAGTAGAGAAACCGTGCTTTAGCTACCGTCCACCTCTCTGTGGGCGAAGCAGTTTAGGGTGTACTGTGGCTCAGAGCCTGGGGACGGTTTCAATATCGTAATATCGGGGGAGAGACAGGCCGGTACAGAGGGCAGCTCTCAACCCACATCATGGTTATGGGGCTAGTACCGTTGCCCAGGGTGTGTGTGCAGGCTTAAATGAAGCCACCCAACTCGAAGGAAAAACTCGGTTGAGACCCTGTGCTTCAGGTAAAACAGCTGCTCCTGAGGGTGGCAGCATTTTGTTGTGTGCGTGCGTGAGAGCACTGCAAGGGAGTCCAAAGCTTTTTGCGAGTGAGACTCAGGGCCCAGCAAAAGGCAGAACACGACTCCCCATGTGTTTGACCAAGCTAGCACGGCAGCCCCACATTTGCATGGAAGTCTAATAGCTAGCGTTCTAACTCGAAGGAACAACACTGTAGAGACACCGTGCTTTAGCTACCGTCGACCTCTCTGTGGGCGAAGCAGTTTAGGGTGTACTGTGGCTGAGAGCCTGGGGACGGTTTCAATATCGTAATATCGGGGAGAGACAGGCCGGTACAGAAGGCAGCTCTCAACTCACATCATGGTTATGGGGCTAGTACCGTTGCCCAGGCTGTGTGTGCCGGCTTAAACACAGCCACCTAACTCGAAGGAAAAACACGGTAGAGGATCCGTGCTTCAGCTAAAACAGCCGCTCCTGAGGGTGGAAGCATTTGGTTGTGTGCGTGCGTGAGAGGACTGCAAGGGAGTCCAAAGTTTCTGCGAGTGACACTCAGGCCCCAGCAAAAGGCAGAACACGATTCCCCGTGTGTTTCATTTAGCTAGCACTGCGGCCCTACTTTTGCATGGAAGTCTAATCGCTAGCGTTCTCCCTGGAAGAAACAACACGGTGGAGAAACCGTGCTTTAGCTACCATCCACCTCTGTGAGGGAGGAAGCACTTTCCAGGCTACCGTGGGGGAGAGCCTGAGGAACGGGTTCCTTACGTGAAACCGAGGGAGAAGGAGTCCGGGCCAGAAGGCCCCTCTCGAATCAGCTCTTGTTACCTGAAGCTAACACTTCGGCTCCATGTGTGCATAGGAATGCTAAGGGCTCCACACTGATTTGGCAGAAAGAAGCCGGTCAAGAAGCCCAGCTTCAGCTCATTCGCCTCTCCACAGGGTGGCAGCATTTTCAAGTCTGCTTGAGTGCAAACCTGGGGAAGGAGTCCCAGCAGAATTCGGAGGGAGAAATAAGCATGGGCAGAAGGCACCTATCGACTCAACTCTTGTTTCGGGAAACTAGATCGGCTCTCCCGTGTGTGCGTGGAGTCCTCAGTGCCATCCACGCAACGCAAAGGAACAAAACTGTAGAGAACCCGTGCCTCAGCAAAGATCGCCCTTCCTGAGCGTTAACTTCATCTATTGTGTGTTTTTGTGAAAGCATGAGAAATGGAACCTAAACGTAACTCGGAGTGAGAAGCAGGCCAGAAGGAAGGCTGCTGTCGACTCACCTCTTGTTTGAGGAGATTAGCACTGCTGTACCCTGTGTGCCTGGATGCCTAGTTACCAGGCTACTAACACCAAGAATCAATCCTATAGAGTGACTGCGCTTGAGTTAACATTGCCGTTCCTGAAGCAGGAGGAATTTGACACTGCTCGTGTACGAGAGACCAGGCGTCACCAGACGTGAAATGGAGTGAGAAACAGGCCGGTGCGGAAGGCAGCTCTCAAGTCACCTCTGGTTGATGAGGCTAGTGCCCTTGGCCCGGGGGTGCCTGCAGGCCTAAAGCCAACCACCTAACTCAAAGGAACAACTCTGTAGGGAATTCCTGCTTCGGCTAAAAGAGCCATGCCTCAGGGTGGACGCATTTTGCTGTGTGCATGCGTGAGCGCACTGCAAGTGAGTCCAAAACCATTTTCCTTGTGAGACCCAGGCCCCGGAAGAAGCCAGAACACGACTCCCCACTTGCTCCATGAAGCTAGTACTGCGGCCCCACTTTTGCATGGAAGTCTAATAGCTAGTTTTCTAACTCGGAGGAAAAACCCTGTAGAGAAACCGTGCTTTAGTTACCGTCGACCTCTCTGTGGGCGAAGCAGTTTAGGGTGTACTGTGGCTGAGAGCCTGGGGACGGTTTCCATTTCGTAATATCGGGGGAGAGAGAGGCCGGTACATAAGGCAGCTCTAAACTCACTACATGGTTATGGGGCTAGTTCCGTTGCCCCGTGGGTGTGTGCTGGCTTAAACACAACCACCTAACTCGAAAGAAAAACTCAGTACAGAATCTGTGCTTCAGCTAAAACAGCTGCTCCTGAGGGTGGAAGCTTCTTTCGTGTGTGTGCGTGAGAGCACTGCAAGGGAGTCGCAAACCGAATTCGGAGGGAGCCTCAGGCAGCTGCAGAAGGCAGCACACGACTCCTCACTTATTTCGTGAAGCCAGCACTGCGGCCCCAATTTTGCATGGAGGTCTAATAGCTAGCGTTCTAACTCGAAGAAACAACACTGTAGAGAAACCGTGCTTTAGCTGTCATCGACCTCTCTGTGGGCGAAGCAGTTTGGGGTGTACTGTGGCTGAGAGCCTGGGGACGGTTTCACTATCGTAATATCGGGGGAGAGACAGGCCAGTACAGAAGGCAGCTCTCAACTCACATCATGGTTATGGGGCTAGTACCTTTGCCCAGGCTGTGTGTGCCGGCTTAAACACAGCCACCTAACTCGAAGGAAAAACTCGGCTAGAGCCTGTGCTGCAGGTAAAACAGCTGCTCCTGAGGGTGGCAGCCTTTTGTTGTGTGCGTGCGTGAGAGCACTGCAAGGGAGTCCAAAGCTTTTTGCGAGTGAGACTCAGGCCCCAGCGAAAGGCAGAACACGACTCCCCATGTGTTTCATCAAGCTCGCACGGCAGCCCCACTTTTGCATGGAAGGCTAATAGCTAGCGTTCTAACTCGAAGAAACAACACTGTAGAGAAACCGTGCTTTAGCTACCGTCGACCTCTCTGTGGGTGAAGCAGTTTAGGTGTACTGTGGCTGAGAGCCTGGGGACTGTTTCCATTTCGTAATATCCGGGGAGAGACAGGCCGGTACAGAGGGCAGCTCTCAACTCACTACATGGTTATGGGGCTAGTTCCGTTGTCCATGGTGTGTGTGCAGGCTTAAACACAGCCACCTAACTCGAAGGAAAAACTCGGTAGAGAGCCTGTGCTGCAGGTCAAATAGCTGCTCCTGAGGGTGGCAGCATTTTGTTGTGTGCGTGCGTGAGAGCACTGCAAGGGAGTCCAAAGCTTTTTGCGAGTGAGACTCAGGCCCCAGCGAAAGGCAGAACACGACTCCCCATGTGTTTCATCACGCTAGCACGGCAGCCCCACTTTTGCATGGAAGGCTAACAGCTAGTGTTCTAACTCGAAGAAACAACACTGTAGAGAAACCGTGCTTTAGCTACCGTCGACCTCTAGACGGAGGAAGCATAACACGGAGTACCGTGGCTGAGAGCCTGGGGAACGGGTTCCATACGTGAAACCAAGGGAGAAATAGGTCCGGGCAGAAGGCACCTCTGGACTCAGCTCTTGCTACCTGCAGCTAACACTACTGCTCCATGTGTGCTTGGAATGCTATGTGCTCGACACTGACTGGCAAGAAACAAGCCTGTAAAGAATCCCAGCTGCAGCTCATTCGCCTACCAGGCTACTAACACCAAGAATCAATGCTGTAGCGTTACTGCGCTTTAGCTAACATTGCCGTTCCTGAAGCCGCAGGAGTTGTATAGTGCTCGTGTGTGAGAGACCGGGGAAAGGGTCCCATACGTGAAATGGAGTGAGAAACAGGCCGGTGCGGAAGGCAGCTCTCAACTCACCTCTTGTTTATGAGGCTAGTAGCCTTGCCCCGGGGGTGCCTGCAGGCCATCAGCCAACCACCTAACTCAAAGGAACAACTCTGTAGGGAATTCCTGCTTCGGCTAAAAGAGCCATGCCTCAGGGTGGACGCATTGTGTGGTGTGCATGCGTGAGTGCACAGCAAGTGAGTCCAAAACCATTTTCCTTGTGAGACCCAGGCCCCGGAAGAAGCCAGAACACGACTCCCCACTTGCTCCATGAAACTAGTACTGCGGCCCCACTTTTGAATGGAAGTCTAATAGCTAGCCCTCTAACTCGAAGAAACAACACTGTAGAGAAACCGTGCTTTAGCTACCGTCGACCTCTCTGTGGGCGAAGCAGTTTAGGGTGTACTGTGGCTGAGAGCCTGGGGACGGTTTCAATATCGTAATATCGGGGGAGAGACAGAGGGCAGCTCTCAACCCACATCATGGTTATGGGGCTAGTACCGTTGCCCAGGGTGTGTGTGCAGGCTTAAATGAAGCCACCTAACTCGAAGGAAAAACTCGGTTGAGAGCCTGTGCTTCAGGTAAAACAGCTGCTCCTGAGGGTGGCAGCATTTTGTTGTGTGCGTGCGTGAGAGCACTGCAAGGGAGTCCAAAGCTTTTTGCGAGTGAGACTCAAGCCCCAGCGAAAGGCAGAACACGACTCCCCATGTGTTTGACCACGCTAGCACGGCAGGCCCACATTTGCATGGAAGTCTAATAGCTAGCGTTCTAACTCGAAGAAACAACACAGTAGAGAAACCGTGCTTTAGCTACCGTCCACCTCTCTGTGGGCGAAGCAGTTTAGGGTGTACTGTGGCTCAGAGCCTGGGGACGGTTTCAATATCGTAATATCGGGGGAGAGACAGGCCGGTACAGAGGGCAGCTCTCAACCCACATCATGGTTATGGGGCTAGTACCGTTGCCCAGGGTGTGTGTGCAGGCTTAAATGAAGCCACCCAACTCGAAGGAAAAACTCGGTTGAGACCCTGTGCTTCAGGTAAAACAGCTGCTCCTGAGGGTGGCAGCATTTTGTTGTGTGCGTGCGTGAGAGCACTGCAAGGGAGTCCAAAGCTTTTTGCGAGTGAGACTCAGGGCCCAGCAAAAGGCAGAACACGACTCCCCATGTGTTTGACCAAGCTAGCACGGCAGCCCCACATTTGCATGGAAGTCTAATAGCTAGCGTTCTAACTCGAAGGAACAACACTGTAGAGACACCGTGCTTTAGCTACCGTCGACCTCTCTGTGGGCGAAGCAGTTTAGGGTGTACTGTGGCTGAGAGCCTGGGGACGGTTTCAATATCGTAATATCGGGGAGAGACAGGCCGGTACAGAAGGCAGCTCTCAACTCACATCATGGTTATGGGGCTAGTACCGTTGCCCAGGCTGTGTGTGCCGGCTTAAACACAGCCACCTAACTCGAAGGAAAAACACGGTAGAGGATCCGTGCTTCAGCTAAAACAGCCGCTCCTGAGGGTGGAAGCATTTGGTTGTGTGCGTGCGTGAGAGGACTGCAAGGGAGTCCAAAGTTTCTGCGAGTGACACTCAGGCCCCAGCAAAAGGCAGAACACGATTCCCCGTGTGTTTCATTTAGCTAGCACTGCGGCCCTACTTTTGCATGGAAGTCTAATCGCTAGCGTTCTCCCTGGAAGAAACAACACGGTGGAGAAACCGTGCTTTAGCTACCATCCACCTCTCTGAGGGAGGAAGCACTTTCCAGGCTACCGTGGGGGAGAGCCTGAGGAACGGGTTCCTTACGTGAAACCGAGGGAGAAGGAGTCCGGGCCAGAAGGCCCCTCTCGAATCAGCTCTTGTTACCTGAAGCTAACACTTCGGCTCCATGTGTGCATAGGAATGCTAAGGGCTCCACACTGATTTGGCAGAAAGAAGCCGGTCAAGAAGCCCAGCTTCAGCTCATTCGCCTCTCCACAGGGTGGCAGCATTTTCAAGTCTGCTTGAGTGCAAACCTGGGGAAGGAGTCCCAGCAGAATTCGGAGGGAGAAATAAGCATGGGCAGAAGGCACCTATCGACTCAACTCTTGTTTCGGGAAACTAGATCGGCTCTCCCGTGTGTGCGTGGAGTCCTCAGTGCCATCCACGCAACGCAAAGGAACAAAACTGTAGAGAACCCGTGCCTCAGCAAAGATCGCCCTTCCTGAGCGTTAACTTCATCTATTGTGTGTTTTTGTGAAAGCATGAGAAATGGAACCTAAACGTAACTCGGAGTGAGAAGCAGGCCAGAAGGAAGGCTGCTGTCGACTCACCTCTTGTTTGAGGAGATTAGCACTGCTGTACCCTGTGTGCCTGGATGCCTAGTTACCAGGCTACTAACACCAAGAATCAATCCTATAGAGTGACTGCGCTTGAGTTAACATTGCCGTTCCTGAAGCAGGAGGAATTTGACACTGCTCGTGTACGAGAGACCAGGCGTCACCAGACGTGAAATGGAGTGAGAAACAGGCCGGTGCGGAAGGCAGCTCTCAAGTCACCTCTGGTTGATGAGGCTAGTGCCCTTGGCCCGGGGGTGCCTGCAGGCCTAAAGCCAACCACCTAACTCAAAGGAACAACTCTGTAGGGAATTCCTGCTTCGGCTAAAAGAGCCATGCCTCAGGGTGGACGCATTTTGCTGTGTGCATGCGTGAGCGCACTGCAAGTGAGTCCAAAACCATTTTCCTTGTGAGACCCAGGCCCCGGAAGAAGCCAGAACACGACTCCCCACTTGCTCCATGAAGCTAGTACTGCGGCCCCACTTTTGCATGGAAGTCTAATAGCTAGTTTTCTAACTCGGAGGAAAAACCCTGTAGAGAAACCGTGCTTTAGTTACCGTCGACCTCTCTGTGGGCGAAGCAGTTTAGGGTGTACTGTGGCTGAGAGCCTGGGGACGGTTTCCATTTCGTAATATCGGGGGAGAGAGAGGCCGGTACATAAGGCAGCTCTAAACTCACTACATGGTTATGGGGCTAGTTCCGTTGCCCCGTGGGTGTGTGCTGGCTTAAACACAACCACCTAACTCGAAAGAAAAACTCAGTACAGAATCTGTGCTTCAGCTAAAACAGCTGCTCCTGAGGGTGGAAGCTTCTTTCGTGTGTGTGCGTGAGAGCACTGCAAGGGAGTCGCAAACCGAATTCGGAGGGAGCCTCAGGCAGCTGCAGAAGGCAGCACACGACTCCTCACTTATTTCGTGAAGCCAGCACTGCGGCCCCAATTTTGCATGGAGGTCTAATAGCTAGCGTTCTAACTCGAAGAAACAACACTGTAGAGAAACCGTGCTTTAGCTGTCATCGACCTCTCTGTGGGCGAAGCAGTTTGGGGTGTACTGTGGCTGAGAGCCTGGGGACGGTTTCACTATCGTAATATCGGGGGAGAGACAGGCCAGTACAGAAGGCAGCTCTCAACTCACATCATGGTTATGGGGCTAGTACCTTTGCCCAGGCTGTGTGTGCCGGCTTAAACACAGCCACCTAACTCGAAGGAAAAACTCGGCTAGAGCCTGTGCTGCAGGTAAAACAGCTGCTCCTGAGGGTGGCAGCCTTTTGTTGTGTGCGTGCGTGAGAGCACTGCAAGGGAGTCCAAAGCTTTTTGCGAGTGAGACTCAGGCCCCAGCGAAAGGCAGAACACGACTCCCCATGTGTTTCATCAAGCTCGCACGGCAGCCCCACTTTTGCATGGAAGGCTAATAGCTAGCGTTCTAACTCGAAGAAACAACACTGTAGAGAAACCGTGCTTTAGCTACCGTCGACCTCTCTGTGGGTGAAGCAGTTTAGGTGTACTGTGGCTGAGAGCCTGGGGACTGTTTCCATTTCGTAATATCCGGGGAGAGACAGGCCGGTACAGAGGGCAGCTCTCAACTCACTACATGGTTATGGGGCTAGTTCCGTTGTCCATGGTGTGTGTGCAGGCTTAAACACAGCCACCTAACTCGAAGGAAAAACTCGGTAGAGAGCCTGTGCTGCAGGTCAAATAGCTGCTCCTGAGGGTGGCAGCATTTTGTTGTGTGCGTGCGTGAGAGCACTGCAAGGGAGTCCAAAGCTTTTTGCGAGTGAGACTCAGGCCCCAGCGAAAGGCAGAACACGACTCCCCATGTGTTTCATCACGCTAGCACGGCAGCCCCACTTTTGCATGGAAGGCTAACAGCTAGTGTTCTAACTCGAAGAAACAACACTGTAGAGAAACCGTGCTTTAGCTACCGTCGACCTCTAGACGGAGGAAGCATAACACGGAGTACCGTGGCTGAGAGCCTGGGGAACGGGTTCCATACGTGAAACCAAGGGAGAAATAGGTCCGGGCAGAAGGCACCTCTGGACTCAGCTCTTGCTACCTGCAGCTAACACTACTGCTCCATGTGTGCTTGGAATGCTATGTGCTCGACACTGACTGGCAAGAAACAAGCCTGTAAAGAATCCCAGCTGCAGCTCATTCGCCTACCAGGCTACTAACACCAAGAATCAATGCTGTAGCGTTACTGCGCTTTAGCTAACATTGCCGTTCCTGAAGCCGCAGGAGTTGTATAGTGCTCGTGTGTGAGAGACCGGGGAAAGGGTCCCATACGTGAAATGGAGTGAGAAACAGGCCGGTGCGGAAGGCAGCTCTCAACTCACCTCTTGTTTATGAGGCTAGTAGCCTTGCCCCGGGGGTGCCTGCAGGCCATCAGCCAACCACCTAACTCAAAGGAACAACTCTGTAGGGAATTCCTGCTTCGGCTAAAAGAGCCATGCCTCAGGGTGGACGCATTGTGTGGTGTGCATGCGTGAGTGCACAGCAAGTGAGTCCAAAACCATTTTCCTTGTGAGACCCAGGCCCCGGAAGAAGCCAGAACACGACTCCCCACTTGCTCCATGAAACTAGTACTGCGGCCCCACTTTTGAATGGAAGTCTAATAGCTAGCCCTCTAACTCGAAGAAACAACACTGTAGAGAAACCGTGCTTTAGCTACCGTCGACCTCTCTGTGGGCGAAGCAGTTTAGGGTGTACTGTGGCTGAGAGCCTGGGGACGGTTTCAATATCGTAATATCGGGGGAGAGACAGAGGGCAGCTCTCAACCCACATCATGGTTATGGGGCTAGTACCGTTGCCCAGGGTGTGTGTGCAGGCTTAAATGAAGCCACCTAACTCGAAGGAAAAACTCGGTTGAGAGCCTGTGCTTCAGGTAAAACAGCTGCTCCTGAGGGTGGCAGCATTTTGTTGTGTGCGTGCGTGAGAGCACTGCAAGGGAGTCCAAAGCTTTTTGCGAGTGAGACTCAAGCCCCAGCGAAAGGCAGAACACGACTCCCCATGTGTTTGACCACGCTAGCACGGCAGGCCCACATTTGCATGGAAGTCTAATAGCTAGCGTTCTAACTCGAAGAAACAACACAGTAGAGAAACCGTGCTTTAGCTACCGTCCACCTCTCTGTGGGCGAAGCAGTTTAGGGTGTACTGTGGCTCAGAGCCTGGGGACGGTTTCAATATCGTAATATCGGGGGAGAGACAGGCCGGTACAGAGGGCAGCTCTCAACCCACATCATGGTTATGGGGCTAGTACCGTTGCCCAGGGTGTGTGTGCAGGCTTAAATGAAGCCACCCAACTCGAAGGAAAAACTCGGTTGAGACCCTGTGCTTCAGGTAAAACAGCTGCTCCTGAGGGTGGCAGCATTTTGTTGTGTGCGTGCGTGAGAGCACTGCAAGGGAGTCCAAAGCTTTTTGCGAGTGAGACTCAGGGCCCAGCAAAAGGCAGAACACGACTCCCCATGTGTTTGACCAAGCTAGCACGGCAGCCCCACATTTGCATGGAAGTCTAATAGCTAGCGTTCTAACTCGAAGGAACAACACTGTAGAGACACCGTGCTTTAGCTACCGTCGACCTCTCTGTGGGCGAAGCAGTTTAGGGTGTACTGTGGCTGAGAGCCTGGGGACGGTTTCAATATCGTAATATCGGGGAGAGACAGGCCGGTACAGAAGGCAGCTCTCAACTCACATCATGGTTATGGGGCTAGTACCGTTGCCCAGGCTGTGTGTGCCGGCTTAAACACAGCCACCTAACTCGAAGGAAAAACACGGTAGAGGATCCGTGCTTCAGCTAAAACAGCCGCTCCTGAGGGTGGAAGCATTTGGTTGTGTGCGTGCGTGAGAGGACTGCAAGGGAGTCCAAAGTTTCTGCGAGTGACACTCAGGCCCCAGCAAAAGGCAGAACACGATTCCCCGTGTGTTTCATTTAGCTAGCACTGCGGCCCTACTTTTGCATGGAAGTCTAATCGCTAGCGTTCTCCCTGGAAGAAACAACACGGTGGAGAAACCGTGCTTTAGCTACCATCCACCTCTGTGAGGGAGGAACCACTTTCCAGGCTACTGTGGGGGAGAGCCTGAGGAACGGGTTCCTTACGTGAAACCGAGGGAGAAGGAGTCCGGGCCAGAAGGCCCCTCTCGAATCAGCTCTTGTTACCTGAAGCTAACACTTCGGCTCCATGTGTGCATAGGAATGCTAAGGGCTCCACACTGATTTGGCAGAAAGAAGCCGGTCAAGAAGCCCAGCTTCAGCTCATTCGCCTCTCCACAGGGTGGCAGCATTTTCAAGTCTGCTTGAGTGCAAACCTGGGGAAGGAGTCCCAGCAGAATTCGGAGGGAGAAATAAGCATGGGCAGAAGGCACCTATCGACTCAACTCTTGTTTCGGGAAACTAGATCGGCTCTCCCGTGTGTGCGTGGAGTCCTCAGTGCCATCCACGCAACGCAAAGGAACAAAACTGTAGAGAACCCGTGCCTCAGCAAAGATCGCCCTTCCTGAGCGTTAACTTCATCTATTGTGTGTTTTTGTGAAAGCATGAGAAATGGAACCTAAACGTAACTCGGAGTGAGAAGCAGGCCAGAAGGAAGGCTGCTGTCGACTCACCTCTTGTTTGAGGAGATTAGCACTGCTGTACCCTGTGTGCCTGGATGCCTAGTTACCAGGCTACTAACACCAAGAATCAATCCTATAGAGTGACTGCGCTTGAGTTAACATTGCCGTTCCTGAAGCAGGAGGAATTTGACACTGCTCGTGTACGAGAGACCAGGCGTCACCAGACGTGAAATGGAGTGAGAAACAGGCCGGTGCGGAAGGCAGCTCTCAAGTCACCTCTGGTTGATGAGGCTAGTGCCCTTGGCCCGGGGGTGCCTGCAGGCCTAAAGCCAACCACCTAACTCAAAGGAACAACTCTGTAGGGAATTCCTGCTTCGGCTAAAAGAGCCATGCCTCAGGGTGGACGCATTTTGCTGTGTGCATGCGTGAGCGCACTGCAAGTGAGTCCAAAACCATTTTCCTTGTGAGACCCAGGCCCCGGAAGAAGCCAGAACACGACTCCCCACTTGCTCCATGAAGCTAGTACTGTGGCCCCACTTTTGCATGGAAGTCTAATAGCTAGTTTTCTAACTCGGAGGAAAAACCCTGTAGAGAAACCGTGCTTTAGTTACCGTCGACCTCTCTGTGGGCGAAGCAGTTTAGGGTGTACTGTGGCTGAGAGCCTGGGGACGGTTTCCATTTCGTAATATCGGGGGAGAGAGAGGCCGGTACATAAGGCAGCTCTAAACTCACTACATGGTTATGGGGCTAGTTCCGTTGCCCCGTGGGTGTGTGCTGGCTTAAACACAACCACCTAACTCGAAAGAAAAACTCAGTACAGAATCTGTGCTTCAGCTAAAACAGCTGCTCCTGAGGGTGGAAGCTTCTTTCGTGTGTGTGCGTGAGAGCACTGCAAGGGAGTCGCAAACCGAATTCGGAGGGAGCCTCAGGCAGCTGCAGAAGGCAGCACACGACTCCTCACTTATTTCGTGAAGCCAGCACTGCGGCCCCAATTTTGCATGGAGGTCTAATAGCTAGCGTTCTAACTCGAAGAAACAACACTGTAGAGAAACCGTGCTTTAGCTGTCATCGACCTCTCTGTGGGCGAAGCAGTTTGGGGTGTACTGTGGCTGAGAGCCTGGGGACGGTTTCACTATCGTAATATCGGGGGAGAGACAGGCCAGTACAGAAGGCAGCTCTCAACTCACATCATGGTTATGGGGCTAGTACCTTTGCCCAGGCTGTGTGTGCCGGCTTAAACACAGCCACCTAACTCGAAGGAAAAACTCGGCTAGAGCCTGTGCTGCAGGTAAAACAGCTGCTCCTGAGGGTGGCAGCCTTTTGTTGTGTGCGTGCGTGAGAGCACTGCAAGGGAGTCCAAAGCTTTTTGCGAGTGAGACTCAGGCCCCAGCGAAAGGCAGAACACGACTCCCCATGTGTTTCATCAAGCTCGCACGGCAGCCCCACTTTTGCATGGAAGGCTAATAGCTAGCGTTCTAACTCGAAGAAACAACACTGTAGAGAAACCGTGCTTTAGCTACCGTCGACCTCTCTGTGGGTGAAGCAGTTTAGGTGTACTGTGGCTGAGAGCCTGGGGACTGTTTCCATTTCGTAATATCCGGGGAGAGACAGGCCGGTACAGAGGGCAGCTCTCAACTCACTACATGGTTATGGGGCTAGTTCCGTTGTCCATGGTGTGTGTGCAGGCTTAAACACAGCCACCTAACTCGAAGGAAAAACTCGGTAGAGAGCCTGTGCTGCAGGTCAAATAGCTGCTCCTGAGGGTGGCAGCATTTTGTTGTGTGCGTGCGTGAGAGCACTGCAAGGGAGTCCAAAGCTTTTTGCGAGTGAGACTCAGGCCCCAGCGAAAGGCAGAACACGACTCCCCATGTGTTTCATCACGCTAGCACGGCAGCCCCACTTTTGCATGGAAGGCTAACAGCTAGTGTTCTAACTCGAAGAAACAACACTGTAGAGAAACCGTGCTTTAGCTACCGTCGACCTCTAGACGGAGGAAGCATAACACGGAGTACCGTGGCTGAGAGCCTGGGGAACGGGTTCCATACGTGAAACCAAGGGAGAAATAGGTCCGGGCAGAAGGCACCTCTGGACTCAGCTCTTGCTACCTGCAGCTAACACTACTGCTCCATGTGTGCTTGGAATGCTATGTGCTCGACACTGACTGGCAAGAAACAAGCCTGTAAAGAATCCCAGCTGCAGCTCATTCGCCTACCAGGCTACTAACACCAAGAATCAATGCTGTAGCGTTACTGCGCTTTAGCTAACATTGCCGTTCCTGAAGCCGCAGGAGTTGTATAGTGCTCGTGTGTGAGAGACCGGGGAAAGGGTCCCATACGTGAAATGGAGTGAGAAACAGGCCGGTGCGGAAGGCAGCTCTCAACTCACCTCTTGTTTATGAGGCTAGTAGCCTTGCCCCGGGGGTGCCTGCAGGCCATCAGCCAACCACCTAACTCAAAGGAACAACTCTGTAGGGAATTCCTGCTTCGGCTAAAAGAGCCATGCCTCAGGGTGGACGCATTGTGTGGTGTGCATGCGTGAGTGCACAGCAAGTGAGTCCAAAACCATTTTCCTTGTGAGACCCAGGCCCCGGAAGAAGCCAGAACACGACTCCCCACTTGCTCCATGAAACTAGTACTGCGGCCCCACTTTTGAATGGAAGTCTAATAGCTAGCCCTCTAACTCGAAGAAACAACACTGTAGAGAAACCGTGCTTTAGCTACCGTCGACCTCTCTGTGGGCGAAGCAGTTTAGGGTGTACTGTGGCTGAGAGCCTGGGGACGGTTTCAATATCGTAATATCGGGGGAGAGACAGAGGGCAGCTCTCAACCCACATCATGGTTATGGGGCTAGTACCGTTGCCCAGGGTGTGTGTGCAGGCTTAAATGAAGCCACCTAACTCGAAGGAAAAACTCGGTTGAGAGCCAGTGCTTCAGGTAAAACAGCTGCTCCTGAGGGTGGCAGCATTTTGTTGTGTGCGTGCGTGAGAGCACTGCAAGGGAGTCCAAAGCTTTTTGCGAGTGAGACTCAAGCCCCAGCGAAAGGCAGAACACGACTCCCCATGTGTTTGACCACGCTAGCACGGCAGCCCCACATTTGCATGGAAGTCTAATAGCTAGCGTTCTAACTCGAAGAAACAACACAGTAGAGAAACCGTGCTTTAGCTACCGTCCACCTCTCTGTGGGCGAAGCAGTTTAGGGTGTACTGTGGCTGAGAGCCTGGGGACGGTTTCAATATCGTAATATCGGGGGAGAGACAGGCCGGTACAGAGGGCAGCTCTCAACCCACATCATGGTTATGGGGCTAGTACCGTTGTCCAGGGTGTGTGTGCAGGCTTAAATGAAGCCACCTAACTCGAAGGAAAAACTCGGTTGAGAGCCTGTGCTTCAGGTAAAACAGCTGCTCCTGAGGGTGGCAGCATTTTGTTGTGTGCGTGCGTGAGAGCACTGCAAGGGAGTCCAAAGCTTTTTGCGAGTGAGACTCAGGGCCCAACAAAAGGCAGAACACGACTCCCCATGTGTTTGACCAAGCTAGCACGGCAGCCCCACATTTGCATGGAAGTCTAATAGCTAGCGTTCTAACTCGAAGAAACAACACTGTAGAGAAACCGTGCTTTAGCTACCGTCGACCTCTCTGTGGGCGAAGCAGTTTAGGGTGTACTGTGGCTCAGAGCCTGGGGACGGTTTCAATATCGTAATATCGGGGAGAGACAGGCCGGTACAGAAGGCAGCTCTCAACTCACATCATGGTTATGGGGCTAGTACCGTTGCCCAGGCTGTGTGTGCCGGCTTAAACACAGCCACCTAACTCGAAGGAAAAACACGGTAGAGGATCCGTGCTTCAGCTAAAACAGCCGCTCCTGAGGGTGGAAGCATTTGGTTGTGTGCGTGCGTGAGAGGACTGCAAGGGAGTCCAAAGTTTCTGCGAGTGAGACTCAGGCCCCAGCAAAAGGCAGAACACGATTCCCCGTGTGTTTCATTTAGCTAGCACTGCGGCCCTACTTTTGCATGGAAGTCTAATCGCTAGCGTTCTCCCTGGAAGAAACAACACGGTGGAGAAACCGTGCTTTAGCTACCATCCACCTCTCTGAGGGAGGAAGCACTTTCCAGGCTACCGTGGGGGAGAGCCTGAGGAACGGGTTCCTTACGTGAAACCGAGGGAGAAGGAGTCCGGGCCAGAAGGCCCCTCTCGAATCAGCTCTTGTTACCTGAAGCTAACACTTCGGCTCCATGTGTGCATAGGAATGCTAAGGGCTCCACACTGATTTGGCAGAAAGAAGCCGGTCAAGAACCCCAGCTTCAGCTCATTCGCCTCTCCACAGGGTGGCAGCATTTTCAAGTCTGCTTGAGTGCAAACCTGGGGAAGGAGTCCCAGCAGAATTCGGAGGGAGAAATAAGCATGGGCAGAAGGCACCTATCGACTCAACTCTTGTTTCGGGAAACTAGATCGGCTCTCCCGTGTGTGCGTGGAGTCCTCAGTGCCATCCACGCAACGCAAAGGAACAAAACTGTAGAGAACCCGTGCCTCAGCAAAGATCGCCCTTCCTGAGCGTTAACTTCATCTATTGTGTGTTTTTGTGAAAGCATGAGAAATGGAACCTAAACGTAACTCGGAGTGAGAAGCAGGCCAGAAGGAAGGCTGCTGTCGACTCACCTCTTGTTTGAGGAGATTAGCACTGCTGTACCCTGTGTGCCTGGATGCCTAGTTACCAGGCTACTAACACCAAGAATCAATCCTATAGAGTGACTGCGCTTGAGTTAACATTGCCGTTCCTGAAGCAGGAGGAATTTGACACTGCTCGTGTACGAGAGACCAGGCGTCACCAGACGTGAAATGGAGTGAGAAACAGGCCGGTGCGGAAGGCAGCTCTCAAGTCACCTCTGGTTGATGAGGCTAGTGCCCTTGGCCCGGGGGTGCCTGCAGGCCTAAAGCCAACCACCTAACTCAAAGGAACAACTCTGTAGGGAATTCCTGCTTCGGCTAAAAGAGCCATGCCTCAGGGTGGACGCATTTTGCTGTGTGCATGCGTGAGCGCACTGCAAGTGAGTCCAAAACCATTTTCCTTGTGAGACCCAGGCCCCGGAAGAAGCCAGAACACGACTCCCCACTTGCTCCATGAAGCTAGTACTGCGGCCCCACTTTTGCATGGAAGTCTAATAGCTAGCTTTCTAACTCGGAGGAAAAACCCTGTAGAGAAACCGTGCTTTAGTTACCGTCGACCTCTCTGTGGGCGAAGCAGTTTAGGGTGTACTGTGGCTGAGAGCCTGGGGACGGTTTCCATTTCGTAATATCGGGGGAGAGAGAGGCCGGTACATAAGGCAGCTCTAAACTCACTACATGGTTATGGGGCTAGTTCCGTTGCCCCGTGGGTGTGTGCTGGCTTAAACACAACCACCTAACTCGAAAGAAAAACTCAGTACAGAATCTGTGCTTCAGCTAAAACAGCTGCTCCTGAGGGTGGAAGCTTCTTTCGTGTGTGTGCGTGAGAGCACTGCAAGGGAGTCGCAAACCGAATTCGGAGGGAGCCTCAGGCAGCTGCAGAAGGCAGCACACGACTCCTCACTTATTTCGTGAAGCCAGCACTGCGGCCCCAATTTTGCATGGAGGTCTAATAGCTAGCGTTCTAACTCGAAGAAACAACACTGTAGAGAAACCGTGCTTTAGCTGTCATCGACCTCTCTGTGGGCGAAGCAGTTTGGGGTGTACTGTGGCTGAGAGCCTGGGGACGGTTTCACTATCGTAATATCGGGGGAGAGACAGGCCAGTACAGAAGGCAGCTCTCAACTCACATCATGGTTATGGGGCTAGTACCTTTGCCCAGGCTGTGTGTGCCGGCTTAAACACAGCCACCTAACTCGAAGGAAAAACTCGGCTAGAGCCTGTGCTGCAGGTAAAACAGCTGCTCCTGAGGGTGGCAGCCTTTTGTTGTGTGCGTGCGTGAGAGCACTGCAAGGGAGTCCAAAGCTTTTTGCGAGTGAGACTCAGGCCCCAGCGAAAGGCAGAACACGACTCCCCATGTGTTTCATCAAGCTCGCACGGCAGCCCCACTTTTGCATGGAAGGCTAATAGCTAGCGTTCTAACTCGAAGAAACAACACTGTAGAGAAACCGTGCTTTAGCTACCGTCGACCTCTCTGTGGGTGAAGCAGTTTAGGTGTACTGTGGCTGAGAGCCTGGGGACTGTTTCCATTTCGTAATATCCGGGGAGAGACAGGCCGGTACAGAGGGCAGCTCTCAACTCACTACATGGTTATGGGGCTAGTTCCGTTGTCCATGGTGTGTGTGCAGGCTTAAACACAGCCACCTAACTCGAAGGAAAAACTCGGTAGAGAGCCTGTGCTGCAGGTCAAATAGCTGCTCCTGAGGGTGGCAGCATTTTGTTGTGTGCGTGCGTGAGAGCACTGCAAGGGAGTCCAAAGCTTTTTGCGAGTGAGACTCAGGCCCCAGCGAAAGGCAGAACACGACTCCCCATGTGTTTCATCACGCTAGCACGGCAGCCCCACTTTTGCATGGAAGGCTAACAGCTAGTGTTCTAACTCGAAGAAACAACACTGTAGAGAAACCGTGCTTTAGCTACCGTCGACCTCTAGACGGAGGAAGCATAACACGGAGTACCGTGGCTGAGAGCCTGGGGAACGGGTTCCATACGTGAAACCAAGGGAGAAATAGGTCCGGGCAGAAGGCACCTCTGGACTCAGCTCTTGCTACCTGCAGCTAACACTACTGCTCCATGTGTGCTTGGAATGCTATGTGCTCGACACTGACTGGCAAGAAACAAGCCTGTAAAGAATCCCAGCTGCAGCTCATTCGCCTACCAGGCTACTAACACCAAGAATCAATGCTGTAGCGTTACTGCGCTTTAGCTAACATTGCCGTTCCTGAAGCCGCAGGAGTTGTATAGTGCTCGTGTGTGAGAGACCGGGGAAAGGGTCCCATACGTGAAATGGAGTGAGAAACAGGCCGGTGCGGAAGGCAGCTCTCAACTCACCTCTTGTTTATGAGGCTAGTAGCCTTGCCCCGGGGGTGCCTGCAGGCCATCAGCCAACCACCTAACTCAAAGGAACAACTCTGTAGGGAATTCCTGCTTCGGCTAAAAGAGCCATGCCTCAGGGTGGACGCATTGTGTGGTGTGCATGCGTGAGTGCACAGCAAGTGAGTCCAAAACCATTTTCCTTGTGAGACCCAGGCCCCGGAAGAAGCCAGAACACGACTCCCCACTTGCTCCATGAAACTAGTACTGCGGCCCCACTTTTGAATGGAAGTCTAATAGCTAGCCCTCTAACTCGAAGAAACAACACTGTAGAGAAACCGTGCTTTAGCTACCGTCGACCTCTCTGTGGGCGAAGCAGTTTAGGGTGTACTGTGGCTGAGAGCCTGGGGACGGTTTCAATATCGTAATATCGGGGGAGAGACAGAGGGCAGCTCTCAACCCACATCATGGTTATGGGGCTAGTACCGTTGCCCAGGGTGTGTGTGCAGGCTTAAATGAAGCCACCTAACTCGAAGGAAAAACTCGGTTGAGAGCCAGTGCTTCAGGTAAAACAGCTGCTCCTGAGGGTGGCAGCATTTTGTTGTGTGCGTGCGTGAGAGCACTGCAAGGGAGTCCAAAGCTTTTTGCGAGTGAGACTCAAGCCCCAGCGAAAGGCAGAACACGACTCCCCATGTGTTTGACCACGCTAGCACGGCAGCCCCACATTTGCATGGAAGTCTAATAGCTAGCGTTCTAACTCGAAGAAACAACACAGTAGAGAAACCGTGCTTTAGCTACCGTCCACCTCTCTGTGGGCGAAGCAGTTTAGGGTGTACTGTGGCTGAGAGCCTGGGGACGGTTTCAATATCGTAATATCGGGGGAGAGACAGGCCGGTACAGAGGGCAGCTCTCAACCCACATCATGGTTATGGGGCTAGTACCGTTGCCCAGGGTGTGTGTGCAGGCTTAAATGAAGCCACCTAACTCGAAGGAAAAACTCGGTTGAGAGCCTGTGCTTCAGGTAAAACAGCTGCTCCTGAGGGTGGCAGCATTTTGTTGTGTGCGTGCGTGAGAGCACTGCAAGGGAGTCCAAAGCTTTTTGCGAGTGAGACTCAGGGCCCAACAAAAGGCAGAACACGACTCCCCATGTGTTTGACCAAGCTAGCACGGCAGCCCCACATTTGCATGGAAGTCTAATAGCTAGCGTTCTAACTCGAAGAAACAACACTGTAGAGAAACCGTGCTTTAGCTACCGTCGACCTCTCTGTGGGCGAAGCAGTTTAGGGTGTACTGTGGCTCAGAGCCTGGGGACGGTTTCAATATCGTAATATCGGGGAGAGACAGGCCGGTACAGAAGGCAGCTCTCAACTCACATCATGGTTATGGGGCTAGTACCGTTGCCCAGGCTGTGTGTGCCGGCTTAAACACAGCCACCTAACTCGAAGGAAAAACACGGTAGAGGATCCGTGCTTCAGCTAAAACAGCCGCTCCTGAGGGTGGAAGCATTTGGTTGTGTGCGTGCGTGAGAGGACTGCAAGGGAGTCCAAAGTTTCTGCGAGTGAGACTCAGGCCCCAGCAAAAGGCAGAACACGATTCCCCGTGTGTTTCATTTAGCTAGCACTGCGGCCCTACTTTTGCATGGAAGTCTAATCGCTAGCGTTCTCCCTGGAAGAAACAACACGGTGGAGAAACCGTGCTTTAGCTACCATCCACCTCTGTGAGGGAGGAAGCACTTTCCAGGCTACCGTGGGGGAGAGCCTGAGGAACGGGTTCCTTACGTGAAACCGAGGGAGAAGGAGTCCGGGCCAGAAGGCCCCTCTCGAATCAGCTCTTGTTACCTGAAGCTAACACTTCGGCTCCATGTGTGCATAGGAATGCTAAGGGCTCCACACTGATTTGGCAGAAAGAAGCCGGTCAAGAACCCCAGCTTCAGCTCATTCGCCTCTCCACAGGGTGGCAGCATTTTCAAGTCTGCTTGAGTGCAAACCTGGGGAAGGAGTCCCAGCAGAATTCGGAGGGAGAAATAAGCATGGGCAGAAGGCACCTATCGACTCAACTCTTGTTTCGGGAAACTAGATCGGCTCTCCCGTGTGTGCGTGGAGTCCTCAGTGCCATCCACGCAACGCAAAGGAACAAAACTGTAGAGAACCCGTGCCTCAGCAAAGATCGCCCTTCCTGAGCGTTAACTTCATCTATTGTGTGTTTTTGTGAAAGCATGAGAAATGGAACCTAAACGTAACTCGGAGTGAGAAGCAGGCCAGAAGGAAGGCTGCTGTCGACTCACCTCTTGTTTGAGGAGATTAGCACTGCTGTACCCTGTGTGCCTGGATGCCTAGTTACCAGGCTACTAACACCAAGAATCAATCCTATAGAGTGACTGCGCTTGAGTTAACATTGCCGTTCCTGAAGCAGGAGGAATTTGACACTGCTCGTGTACGAGAGACCAGGCGTCACCAGACGTGAAATGGAGTGAGAAACAGGCCGGTGCGGAAGGCAGCTCTCAAGTCACCTCTGGTTGATGAGGCTAGTGCCCTTGGCCCGGGGGTGCCTGCAGGCCTAAAGCCAACCACCTAACTCAAAGGAACAACTCTGTAGGGAATTCCTGCTTCGGCTAAAAGAGCCATGCCTCAGGGTGGACGCATTTTGCTGTGTGCATGCGTGAGCGCACTGCAAGTGAGTCCAAAACCATTTTCCTTGTGAGACCCAGGCCCCGGAAGAAGCCAGAACACGACTCCCCACTTGCTCCATGAAGCTAGTACTGCGGCCCCACTTTTGCATGGAAGTCTAATAGCTAGTTTTCTAACTCGGAGGAAAAACCCTGTAGAGAAACCGTGCTTTAGTTACCGTCGACCTCTCTGTGGGCGAAGCAGTTTAGGGTGTACTGTGGCTGAGAGCCTGGGGACGGTTTCCATTTCGTAATATCGGGGGAGAGAGAGGCCGGTACATAAGGCAGCTCTAAACTCACTACATGGTTATGGGGCTAGTTCCGTTGCCCCGTGGGTGTGTGCTGGCTTAAACACAACCACCTAACTCGAAAGAAAAACTCAGTACAGAATCTGTGCTTCAGCTAAAACAGCTGCTCCTGAGGGTGGAAGCTTCTTTCGTGTGTGTGCGTGAGAGCACTGCAAGGGAGTCGCAAACCGAATTCGGAGGGAGCCTCAGGCAGCTGCAGAAGGCAGCACACGACTCCTCACTTATTTCGTGAAGCCAGCACTGCGGCCCCAATTTTGCATGGAGGTCTAATAGCTAGCGTTCTAACTCGAAGAAACAACACTGTAGAGAAACCGTGCTTTAGCTGTCATCGACCTCTCTGTGGGCGAAGCAGTTTGGGGTGTACTGTGGCTGAGAGCCTGGGGACGGTTTCACTATCGTAATATCGGGGGAGAGACAGGCCAGTACAGAAGGCAGCTCTCAACTCACATCATGGTTATGGGGCTAGTACCTTTGCCCAGGCTGTGTGTGCCGGCTTAAACACAGCCACCTAACTCGAAGGAAAAACTCGGCTAGAGCCTGTGCTGCAGGTAAAACAGCTGCTCCTGAGGGTGGCAGCCTTTTGTTGTGTGCGTGCGTGAGAGCACTGCAAGGGAGTCCAAAGCTTTTTGCGAGTGAGACTCAGGCCCCAGCGAAAGGCAGAACACGACTCCCCATGTGTTTCATCAAGCTCGCACGGCAGCCCCACTTTTGCATGGAAGGCTAATAGCTAGCGTTCTAACTCGAAGAAACAACACTGTAGAGAAACCGTGCTTTAGCTACCGTCGACCTCTCTGTGGGTGAAGCAGTTTAGGTGTACTGTGGCTGAGAGCCTGGGGACTGTTTCCATTTCGTAATATCCGGGGAGAGACAGGCCGGTACAGAGGGCAGCTCTCAACTCACTACATGGTTATGGGGCTAGTTCCGTTGTCCATGGTGTGTGTGCAGGCTTAAACACAGCCACCTAACTCGAAGGAAAAACTCGGTAGAGAGCCTGTGCTGCAGGTCAAATAGCTGCTCCTGAGGGTGGCAGCATTTTGTTGTGTGCGTGCGTGAGAGCACTGCAAGGGAGTCCAAAGCTTTTTGCGAGTGAGACTCAGGCCCCAGCGAAAGGCAGAACACGACTCCCCATGTGTTTCATCACGCTAGCACGGCAGCCCCACTTTTGCATGGAAGGCTAACAGCTAGTGTTCTAACTCGAAGAAACAACACTGTAGAGAAACCGTGCTTTAGCTACCGTCGACCTCTAGACGGAGGAAGCATAACACGGAGTACCGTGGCTGAGAGCCTGGGGAACGGGTTCCATACGTGAAACCAAGGGAGAAATAGGTCCGGGCAGAAGGCACCTCTGGACTCAGCTCTTGCTACCTGCAGCTAACACTACTGCTCCATGTGTGCTTGGAATGCTATGTGCTCGACACTGACTGGCAAGAAACAAGCCTGTAAAGAATCCCAGCTGCAGCTCATTCGCCTACCAGGCTACTAACACCAAGAATCAATGCTGTAGCGTTACTGCGCTTTAGCTAACATTGCCGTTCCTGAAGCCGCAGGAGTTGTATAGTGCTCGTGTGTGAGAGACCGGGGAAAGGGTCCCATACGTGAAATGGAGTGAGAAACAGGCCGGTGCGGAAGGCAGCTCTCAACTCACCTCTTGTTTATGAGGCTAGTAGCCTTGCCCCGGGGGTGCCTGCAGGCCATCAGCCAACCACCTAACTCAAAGGAACAACTCTGTAGGGAATTCCTGCTTCGGCTAAAAGAGCCATGCCTCAGGGTGGACGCATTGTGTGGTGTGCATGCGTGAGTGCACAGCAAGTGAGTCCAAAACCATTTTCCTTGTGAGACCCAGGCCCCGGAAGAAGCCAGAACACGACTCCCCACTTGCTCCATGAAACTAGTACTGCGGCCCCACTTTTGAATGGAAGTCTAATAGCTAGCCCTCTAACTCGAAGAAACAACACTGTAGAGAAACCGTGCTTTAGCTACCGTCGACCTCTCTGTGGGCGAAGCAGTTTAGGGTGTACTGTGGCTGAGAGCCTGGGGACGGTTTCAATATCGTAATATCGGGGGAGAGACAGAGGGCAGCTCTCAACCCACATCATGGTTATGGGGCTAGTACCGTTGCCCAGGGTGTGTGTGCAGGCTTAAATGAAGCCACCTAACTCGAAGGAAAAACTCGGTTGAGAGCCTGTGCTTCAGGTAAAACAGCTGCTCCTGAGGGTGGCAGCATTTTGTTGTGTGCGTGCGTGAGAGCACTGCAAGGGAGTCCAAAGCTTTTTGCGAGTGAGACTCAAGCCCCAGCGAAAGGCAGAACACGACTCCCCATGTGTTTGACCACGCTAGCACGGCAGCCCCACATTTGCATGGAAGTCTAATAGCTAGCGTTCTAACTCGAAGAAACAACACAGTAGAGAAACCGTGCTTTAGCTACCGTCCACCTCTCTGTGGGCGAAGCAGTTTAGGGTGTACTGTGGCTCAGAGCCTGGGGACGGTTTCAATATCGTAATATCGGGGGAGAGACAGGCCGGTACAGAGGGCAGCTCTCAACCCACATCATGGTTATGGGGCTAGTACCGTTGCCCAGGGTGTGTGTGCAGGCTTAAATGAAGCCACCTAACTCGAAGGAAAAACTCGGTTGAGACCCTGTGCTTCAGGTAAAACAGCTGCTCCTGAGGGTGGCAGCATTTTGTTGTGTGCGTGCGTGAGAGCACTGCAAGGGAGTCCAAAGCTTTTTGCGAGTGAGACTCAGGGCCCAACAAAAGGCAGAACACGACTCCCCATGTGTTTGACCAAGCTAGCACGGCAGCCCCACATTTGCATGGAAGTCTAATAGCTAGCGTTCTAACTCGAAGAAACAACACTGTAGAGAAACCGTGCTTTAGCTACCGTCGACCTCTCTGTGGGCGAAGCAGTTTAGGGTGTACTGTGGCTCAGAGCCTGGGGACGGTTTCAATATCGTAATATCGGGGAGAGACAGGCCGGTACAGAAGGCAGCTCTCAACTCACATCATGGTTATGGGGCTAGTACCGTTGCCCAGGCTGTGTGTGCCGGCTTAAACACAGCCACCTAACTCGAAGGAAAAACACGGTAGAGGATCCGTGCTTCAGCTAAAACAGCCGCTCCTGAGGGTGGAAGCATTTGGTTGTGTGCGTGCGTGAGAGGACTGCAAGGGAGTCCAAAGTTTCTGCGAGTGAGACTCAGGCCCCAGCAAAAGGCAGAACACGATTCCCCGTGTGTTTCATTTAGCTAGCACTGCGGCCCTACTTTTGCATGGAAGTCTAATCGCTAGCGTTCTCCCTGGAAGAAACAACACGGTGGAGAAACCGTGCTTTAGCTACCATCCACCTCTGTGAGGGAGGAAGCACTTTCCAGGCTACCGTGGGGGAGAGCCTGAGGAACGGGTTCCTTACGTGAAACCGAGGGAGAAGGAGTCCGGGCCAGAAGGCCCCTCTCGAATCAGCTCTTGTTACCTGAAGCTAACACTTCGGCTCCATGTGTGCATAGGAATGCTAAGGGCTCCACACTGATTTGGCAGAAAGAAGCCGGTCAAGAAGCCCAGCTTCAGCTCATTCGCCTCTCCACAGGGTGGCAGCATTTTCAAGTCTGCTTGAGTGCAAACCTGGGGAAGGAGTCCCAGCAGAATTCGGAGGGAGAAATAAGCATGGGCAGAAGGCACCTATCGACTCAACTCTTGTTTCGGGAAACTAGATCGGCTCTCCCGTGTGTGCGTGGAGTCCTCAGTGCCATCCACGCAACGCAAAGGAACAAAACTGTAGAGAACCCGTGCCTCAGCAAAGATCGCCCTTCCTGAGCGTTAACTTCATCTATTGTGTGTTTTTGTGAAAGCATGAGAAATGGAACCTAAACGTAACTCGGAGTGAGAAGCAGGCCAGAAGGAAGGCTGCTGTCGACTCACCTCTTGTTTGAGGAGATTAGCACTGCTGTACCCTGTGTGCCTGGATGCCTAGTTACCAGGCTACTAACACCAAGAATCAATCCTATAGAGTGACTGCGCTTGAGTTAACATTGCCGTTCCTGAAGCAGGAGGAATTTGACACTGCTCGTGTACGAGAGACCAGGCGTCACCAGACGTGAAATGGAGTGAGAAACAGGCCGGTGCGGAAGGCAGCTCTCAAGTCACCTCTGGTTGATGAGGCTAGTGCCCTTGGCCCGGGGGTGCCTGCAGGCCTAAAGCCAACCACCTAACTCAAAGGAACAACTCTGTAGGGAATTCCTGCTTCGGCTAAAAGAGCCATGCCTCAGGGTGGACGCATTTTGCTGTGTGCATGCGTGAGCGCACTGCAAGTGAGTCCAAAACCATTTTCCTTGTGAGACCCAGGCCCCGGAAGAAGCCAGAACACGACTCCCCACTTGCTCCATGAAGCTAGTACTGCGGCCCCACTTTTGCATGGAAGTCTAATAGCTAGTTTTCTAACTCGGAGGAAAAACCCTGTAGAGAAACCGTGCTTTAGTTACCGTCGACCTCTCTGTGGGCGAAGCAGTTTAGGGTGTACTGTGGCTGAGAGCCTGGGGACGGTTTCCATTTCGTAATATCGGGGGAGAGAGAGGCCGGTACATAAGGCAGCTCTAAACTCACTACATGGTTATGGGGCTAGTTCCGTTGCCCCGTGGGTGTGTGCTGGCTTAAACACAACCACCTAACTCGAAAGAAAAACTCAGTACAGAATCTGTGCTTCAGCTAAAACAGCTGCTCCTGAGGGTGGAAGCTTCTTTCGTGTGTGTGCGTGAGAGCACTGCAAGGGAGTCGCAAACCGAATTCGGAGGGAGCCTCAGGCAGCTGCAGAAGGCAGCACACGACTCCTCACTTATTTCGTGAAGCCAGCACTGCGGCCCCAATTTTGCATGGAGGTCTAATAGCTAGCGTTCTAACTCGAAGAAACAACACTGTAGAGAAACCGTGCTTTAGCTGTCATCGACCTCTCTGTGGGCGAAGCAGTTTGGGGTGTACTGTGGCTGAGAGCCTGGGGACGGTTTCACTATCGTAATATCGGGGGAGAGACAGGCCAGTACAGAAGGCAGCTCTCAACTCACATCATGGTTATGGGGCTAGTACCTTTGCCCAGGCTGTGTGTGCCGGCTTAAACACAGCCACCTAACTCGAAGGAAAAACTCGGCTAGAGCCTGTGCTGCAGGTAAAACAGCTGCTCCTGAGGGTGGCAGCCTTTTGTTGTGTGCGTGCGTGAGAGCACTGCAAGGGAGTCCAAAGCTTTTTGCGAGTGAGACTCAGGCCCCAGCGAAAGGCAGAACACGACTCCCCATGTGTTTCATCAAGCTCGCACGGCAGCCCCACTTTTGCATGGAAGGCTAATAGCTAGCGTTCTAACTCGAAGAAACAACACTGTAGAGAAACCGTGCTTTAGCTACCGTCGACCTCTCTGTGGGTGAAGCAGTTTAGGTGTACTGTGGCTGAGAGCCTGGGGACTGTTTCCATTTCGTAATATCCGGGGAGAGACAGGCCGGTACAGAGGGCAGCTCTCAACTCACTACATGGTTATGGGGCTAGTTCCGTTGTCCATGGTGTGTGTGCAGGCTTAAACACAGCCACCTAACTCGAAGGAAAAACTCGGTAGAGAGCCTGTGCTGCAGGTCAAATAGCTGCTCCTGAGGGTGGCAGCATTTTGTTGTGTGCGTGCGTGAGAGCACTGCAAGGGAGTCCAAAGCTTTTTGCGAGTGAGACTCAGGCCCCAGCGAAAGGCAGAACACGACTCCCCATGTGTTTCATCACGCTAGCACGGCAGCCCCACTTTTGCATGGAAGGCTAACAGCTAGTGTTCTAACTCGAAGAAACAACACTGTAGAGAAACCGTGCTTTAGCTACCGTCGACCTCTAGACGGAGGAAGCATAACACGGAGTACCGTGGCTGAGAGCCTGGGGAACGGGTTCCATACGTGAAACCAAGGGAGAAATAGGTCCGGGCAGAAGGCACCTCTGGACTCAGCTCTTGCTACCTGCAGCTAACACTACTGCTCCATGTGTGCTTGGAATGCTATGTGCTCGACACTGACTGGCAAGAAACAAGCCTGTAAAGAATCCCAGCTGCAGCTCATTCGCCTACCAGGCTACTAACACCAAGAATCAATGCTGTAGCGTTACTGCGCTTTAGCTAACATTGCCGTTCCTGAAGCCGCAGGAGTTGTATAGTGCTCGTGTGTGAGAGACCGGGGAAAGGGTCCCATACGTGAAATGGAGTGAGAAACAGGCCGGTGCGGAAGGCAGCTCTCAACTCACCTCTTGTTTATGAGGCTAGTAGCCTTGCCCCGGGGGTGCCTGCAGGCCATCAGCCAACCACCTAACTCAAAGGAACAACTCTGTAGGGAATTCCTGCTTCGGCTAAAAGAGCCATGCCTCAGGGTGGACGCATTGTGTGGTGTGCATGCGTGAGTGCACAGCAAGTGAGTCCAAAACCATTTTCCTTGTGAGACCCAGGCCCCGGAAGAAGCCAGAACACGACTCCCCACTTGCTCCATGAAACTAGTACTGCGGCCCCACTTTTGAATGGAAGTCTAATAGCTAGCCCTCTAACTCGAAGAAACAACACTGTAGAGAAACCGTGCTTTAGCTACCGTCGACCTCTCTGTGGGCGAAGCAGTTTAGGGTGTACTGTGGCTGAGAGCCTGGGGACGGTTTCAATATCGTAATATCGGGGGAGAGACAGAGGGCAGCTCTCAACCCACATCATGGTTATGGGGCTAGTACCGTTGCCCAGGGTGTGTGTGCAGGCTTAAATGAAGCCACCTAACTCGAAGGAAAAACTCGGTTGAGAGCCTGTGCTTCAGGTAAAACAGCTGCTCCTGAGGGTGGCAGCATTTTGTTGTGTGCGTGCGTGAGAGCACTGCAAGGGAGTCCAAAGCTTTTTGCGAGTGAGACTCAAGCCCCAGCGAAAGGCAGAACACGACTCCCCATGTGTTTGACCACGCTAGCACGGCAGCCCCACATTTGCATGGAAGTCTAATAGCTAGCGTTCTAACTCGAAGAAACAACACAGTAGAGAAACCGTGCTTTAGCTACCGTCCACCTCTCTGTGGGCGAAGCAGTTTAGGGTGTACTGTGGCTCAGAGCCTGGGGACGGTTTCAATATCGTAATATCGGGGGAGAGACAGGCCGGTACAGAGGGCAGCTCTCAACCCACATCATGGTTATGGGGCTAGTACCGTTGCCCAGGGTGTGTGTGCAGGCTTAAATGAAGCCACCTAACTCGAAGGAAAAACTCGGTTGAGACCCTGTGCTTCAGGTAAAACAGCTGCTCCTGAGGGTGGCAGCATTTTGTTGTGTGCGTGCGTGAGAGCACTGCAAGGGAGTCCAAAGCTTTTTGCGAGTGAGACTCAGGGCCCAACAAAAGGCAGAACACGACTCCCCATGTGTTTGACCAAGCTAGCACGGCAGCCCCACATTTGCATGGAAGTCTAATAGCTAGCGTTCTAACTCGAAGAAACAACACTGTAGAGAAACCGTGCTTTAGCTACCGTCGACCTCTCTGTGGGCGAAGCAGTTTAGGGTGTACTGTGGCTCAGAGCCTGGGGACGGTTTCAATATCGTAATATCGGGGAGAGACAGGCCGGTACAGAAGGCAGCTCTCAACTCACATCATGGTTATGGGGCTAGTACCGTTGCCCAGGCTGTGTGTGCCGGCTTAAACACAGCCACCTAACTCGAAGGAAAAACACGGTAGAGGATCCGTGCTTCAGCTAAAACAGCCGCTCCTGAGGGTGGAAGCATTTGGTTGTGTGCGTGCGTGAGAGGACTGCAAGGGAGTCCAAAGTTTCTGCGAGTGAGACTCAGGCCCCAGCAAAAGGCAGAACACGATTCCCCGTGTGTTTCATTTAGCTAGCACTGCGGCCCTACTTTTGCATGGAAGTCTAATCGCTAGCGTTCTCCCTGGAAGAAACAACACGGTGGAGAAACCGTGCTTTAGCTACCATCCACCTGTGTGAGGGAGGAAGCACTTTCCAGGCTACCGTGGGGGAGAGCCTGAGGAACGGGTTCCTTACGTGAAACCGAGGGAGAAGGAGTCCGGGCCAGAAGGCCCCTCTCGAATCAGCTCTTGTTACCTGAAGCTAACACTTCGGCTCCATGTGTGCATAGGAATGCTAAGGGCTCCACACTGATTTGGCAGAAAGAAGCCGGTCAAGAAGCCCAGCTTCAGCTCATTCGCCTCTCCACAGGGTGGCAGCATTTTCAAGTCTGCTTGAGTGCAAACCTGGGGAAGGAGTCCCAGCAGAATTCGGAGGGAGAAATAAGCATGGGCAGAAGGCACCTATCGACTCAACTCTTGTTTCGGGAAACTAGATCGGCTCTCCCGTGTGTGCGTGGAGTCCTCAGTGCCATCCACGCAACGCAAAGGAACAAAACTGTAGAGAACCCGTGCCTCAGCAAAGATCGCCCTTCCTGAGCGTTAACTTCATCTATTGTGTGTTTTTGTGAAAGCATGAGAAATGGAACCTAAACGTAACTCGGAGTGAGAAGCAGGCCAGAAGGAAGGCTGCTGTCGACTCACCTCTTGTTTGAGGAGATTAGCACTGCTGTACCCTGTGTGCCTGGATGCCTAGTTACCAGGCTACTAACACCAAGAATCAATCCTATAGAGTGACTGCGCTTGAGTTAACATTGCCGTTCCTGAAGCAGGAGGAATTTGACACTGCTCGTGTACGAGAGACCAGGCGTCACCAGACGTGAAATGGAGTGAGAAACAGGCCGGTGCGGAAGGCAGCTCTCAAGTCACCTCTGGTTGATGAGGCTAGTGCCCTTGGCCCGGGGGTGCCTGCAGGCCTAAAGCCAACCACCTAACTCAAAGGAACAACTCTGTAGGGAATTCCTGCTTCGGCTAAAAGAGCCATGCCTCAGGGTGGACGCATTTTGCTGTGTGCATGCGTGAGCGCACTGCAAGTGAGTCCAAAACCATTTTCCTTGTGAGACCCAGGCCCCGGAAGAAGCCAGAACACGACTCCCCACTTGCTCCATGAAGCTAGTACTGCGGCCCCACTTTTGCATGGAAGTCTAATAGCTAGTTTTCTAACTCGGAGGAAAAACCCTGTAGAGAAACCGTGCTTTAGTTACCGTCGACCTCTCTGTGGGCGAAGCAGTTTAGGGTGTACTGTGGCTGAGAGCCTGGGGACGGTTTCCATTTCGTAATATCGGGGGAGAGAGAGGCCGGTACATAAGGCAGCTCTAAACTCACTACATGGTTATGGGGCTAGTTCCGTTGCCCCGTGGGTGTGTGCTGGCTTAAACACAACCACCTAACTCGAAAGAAAAACTCAGTACAGAATCTGTGCTTCAGCTAAAACAGCTGCTCCTGAGGGTGGAAGCTTCTTTCGTGTGTGTGCGTGAGAGCACTGCAAGGGAGTCGCAAACCGAATTCGGAGGGAGCCTCAGGCAGCTGCAGAAGGCAGCACACGACTCCTCACTTATTTCGTGAAGCCAGCACTGCGGCCCCAATTTTGCATGGAGGTCTAATAGCTAGCGTTCTAACTCGAAGAAACAACACTGTAGAGAAACCGTGCTTTAGCTGTCATCGACCTCTCTGTGGGCGAAGCAGTTTGGGGTGTACTGTGGCTGAGAGCCTGGGGACGGTTTCACTATCGTAATATCGGGGGAGAGACAGGCCAGTACAGAAGGCAGCTCTCAACTCACATCATGGTTATGGGGCTAGTACCTTTGCCCAGGCTGTGTGTGCCGGCTTAAACACAGCCACCTAACTCGAAGGAAAAACTCGGCTAGAGCCTGTGCTGCAGGTAAAACAGCTGCTCCTGAGGGTGGCAGCCTTTTGTTGTGTGCGTGCGTGAGAGCACTGCAAGGGAGTCCAAAGCTTTTTGCGAGTGAGACTCAGGCCCCAGCGAAAGGCAGAACACGACTCCCCATGTGTTTCATCAAGCTCGCACGGCAGCCCCACTTTTGCATGGAAGGCTAATAGCTAGCGTTCTAACTCGAAGAAACAACACTGTAGAGAAACCGTGCTTTAGCTACCGTCGACCTCTCTGTGGGTGAAGCAGTTTAGGTGTACTGTGGCTGAGAGCCTGGGGACTGTTTCCATTTCGTAATATCCGGGGAGAGACAGGCCGGTACAGAGGGCAGCTCTCAACTCACTACATGGTTATGGGGCTAGTTCCGTTGTCCATGGTGTGTGTGCAGGCTTAAACACAGCCACCTAACTCGAAGGAAAAACTCGGTAGAGAGCCTGTGCTGCAGGTCAAATAGCTGCTCCTGAGGGTGGCAGCATTTTGTTGTGTGCGTGCGTGAGAGCACTGCAAGGGAGTCCAAAGCTTTTTGCGAGTGAGACTCAGGCCCCAGCGAAAGGCAGAACACGACTCCCCATGTGTTTCATCACGCTAGCACGGCAGCCCCACTTTTGCATGGAAGGCTAACAGCTAGTGTTCTAACTCGAAGAAACAACACTGTAGAGAAACCGTGCTTTAGCTACCGTCGACCTCTAGACGGAGGAAGCATAACACGGAGTACCGTGGCTGAGAGCCTGGGGAACGGGTTCCATACGTGAAACCAAGGGAGAAATAGGTCCGGGCAGAAGGCACCTCTGGACTCAGCTCTTGCTACCTGCAGCTAACACTACTGCTCCATGTGTGCTTGGAATGCTATGTGCTCGACACTGACTGGCAAGAAACAAGCCTGTAAAGAATCCCAGCTGCAGCTCATTCGCCTACCAGGCTACTAACACCAAGAATCAATGCTGTAGCGTTACTGCGCTTTAGCTAACATTGCCGTTCCTGAAGCCGCAGGAGTTGTATAGTGCTCGTGTGTGAGAGACCGGGGAAAGGGTCCCATACGTGAAATGGAGTGAGAAACAGGCCGGTGCGGAAGGCAGCTCTCAACTCACCTCTTGTTTATGAGGCTAGTAGCCTTGCCCCGGGGGTGCCTGCAGGCCATCAGCCAACCACCTAACTCAAAGGAACAACTCTGTAGGGAATTCCTGCTTCGGCTAAAAGAGCCATGCCTCAGGGTGGACGCATTGTGTGGTGTGCATGCGTGAGTGCACAGCAAGTGAGTCCAAAACCATTTTCCTTGTGAGACCCAGGCCCCGGAAGAAGCCAGAACACGACTCCCCACTTGCTCCATGAAACTAGTACTGCGGCCCCACTTTTGAATGGAAGTCTAATAGCTAGCCCTCTAACTCGAAGAAACAACACTGTAGAGAAACCGTGCTTTAGCTACCGTCGACCTCTCTGTGGGCGAAGCAGTTTAGGGTGTACTGTGGCTGAGAGCCTGGGGACGGTTTCAATATCGTAATATCGGGGGAGAGACAGAGGGCAGCTCTCAACCCACATCATGGTTATGGGGCTAGTACCGTTGCCCAGGGTGTGTGTGCAGGCTTAAATGAAGCCACCTAACTCGAAGGAAAAACTCGGTTGAGAGCCTGTGCTTCAGGTAAAACAGCTGCTCCTGAGGGTGGCAGCATTTTGTTGTGTGCGTGCGTGAGAGCACTGCAAGGGAGTCCAAAGCTTTTTGCGAGTGAGACTCAAGCCCCAGCGAAAGGCAGAACACGACTCCCCATGTGTTTGACCACGCTAGCACGGCAGCCCCACATTTGCATGGAAGTCTAATAGCTAGCGTTCTAACTCGAAGAAACAACACAGTAGAGAAACCGTGCTTTAGCTACCGTCCACCTCTCTGTGGGCGAAGCAGTTTAGGGTGTACTGTGGCTCAGAGCCTGGGGACGGTTTCAATATCGTAATATCGGGGGAGAGACAGGCCGGTACAGAGGGCAGCTCTCAACCCACATCATGGTTATGGGGCTAGTACCGTTGCCCAGGGTGTGTGTGCAGGCTTAAATGAAGCCACCTAACTCGAAGGAAAAACTCGGTTGAGAGCCTGTGCTTCAGGTAAAACAGCTGCTCCTGAGGGTGGCAGCATTTTGTTGTGTGCATGCGTGAGAGCACTGCAAGGGAGTCCAAAGCTTTTTGCGAGTGAGACTCAGGGCCCAACAAAAGGCAGAACACGACTCCCCATGTGTTTGACCAAGCTAGCACGGCAGCCCCACATTTGCATGGAAGTCTAATAGCTAGCGTTCTAACTCGAAGAAACAACACTGTAGAGAAACCGTGCTTTAGCTACCGTCGACCTCTCTGTGGGCGAAGCAGTTTAGGGTGTACTGTGGCTCAGAGCCTGGGGACGGTTTCAATATCGTAATATCGGGGAGAGACAGGCCGGTACAGAAGGCAGCTCTCAACTCACATCATGGTTATGGGGCTAGTACCGTTGCCCAGGCTGTGTGTGCCGGCTTAAACACAGCCACCTAACTCGAAGGAAAAACACGGTAGAGGATCCGTGCTTCAGCTAAAACAGCCGCTCCTGAGGGTGGAAGCATTTGGTTGTGTGCGTGCGTGAGAGGACTGCAAGGGAGTCCAAAGTTTCTGCGAGTGAGACTCAGGCCCCAGCAAAAGGCAGAACACGATTCCCCGTGTGTTTCATTTAGCTAGCACTGCGGCCCTACTTTTGCATGGAAGTCTAATCGCTAGCGTTCTCCCTGGAAGAAACAACACGGTGGAGAAACCGTGCTTTAGCTACCATCCACCTCTGTGAGGGAGGAAGCACTTTCCAGGCTACCGTGGGGGAGAGCCTGAGGAACGGGTTCCTTACGTGAAACCGAGGGAGAAGGAGTCCGGGCCAGAAGGCCCCTCTCGAATCAGCTCTTGTTACCTGAAGCTAACACTTCGGCTCCATGTGTGCATAGGAATGCTAAGGGCTCCACACTGATTTGGCAGAAAGAAGCCGGTCAAGAAGCCCAGCTTCAGCTCATTCGCCTCTCCACAGGGTGGCAGCATTTTCAAGTCTGCTTGAGTGCAAACCTGGGGAAGGAGTCCCAGCAGAATTCGGAGGGAGAAATAAGCATGGGCAGAAGGCACCTATCGACTCAACTCTTGTTTCGGGAAACTAGATCGGCTCTCCCGTGTGTGCGTGGAGTCCTCAGTGCCATCCACGCAACGCAAAGGAACAAAACTGTAGAGAACCCGTGCCTCAGCAAAGATCGCCCTTCCTGAGCGTTAACTTCATCTATTGTGTGTTTTTGTGAAAGCATGAGAAATGGAACCTAAACGTAACTCGGAGTGAGAAGCAGGCCAGAAGGAAGGCTGCTGTCGACTCACCTCTTGTTTGAGGAGATTAGCACTGCTGTACCCTGTGTGCCTGGATGCCTAGTTACCAGGCTACTAACACCAAGAATCAATCCTATAGAGTGACTGCGCTTGAGTTAACATTGCCGTTCCTGAAGCAGGAGGAATTTGACACTGCTCGTGTACGAGAGACCAGGCGTCACCAGACGTGAAATGGAGTGAGAAACAGGCCCGTGCGGAAGGCAGCTCTCAAGTCACCTCTGGTTGATGAGGCTAGTGCCCTTGGCCCGGGGGTGCCTGCAGGCCTAAAGCCAACCACCTAACTCAAAGGAACAACTCTGTAGGGAATTCCTGCTTCGGCTAAAAGAGCCATGCCTCAGGGTGGACGCATTTTGCTGTGTGCATGCGTGAGCGCACTGCAAGTGAGTCCAAAACCATTTTCCTTGTGAGACCCAGGCCCCGGAAGAAGCCAGAACACGACTCCCCACTTGCTCCATGAAGCTAGTGCTGCGGCCCCACTTTTGCATGGAAGTCTAATAGCTAGCTTTCTAACTCGGAGGAAAAACCCTGTAGAGAAACCGTGCTTTAGTTACCGTCGACCTCTCTGTGGGCGAAGCAGTTTAGGGTGTACTGTGGCTGAGAGCCTGGGGACGGTTTCCATTTCGTAATATCGGGGGAGAGAGAGGCCGGTACATAAGGCAGCTCTAAACTCACTACATGGTTATGGGGCTAGTTCCGTTGCCCCGTGGGTGTGTGCTGGCTTAAACACAACCACCTAACTCGAAAGAAAAACTCAGTACAGAATCTGTGCTTCAGCTAAAACAGCTGCTCCTGAGGGTGGAAGCTTCTTTCGTGTGTGTGCGTGAGAGCACTGCAAGGGAGTCGCAAACCGAATTCGGAGGGAGCCTCAGGCAGCTGCAGAAGGCAGCACACGACTCCTCACTTATTTCGTGAAGCCAGCACTGCGGCCCCAATTTTGCATGGAGGTCTAATAGCTAGCGTTCTAACTCGAAGAAACAACACTGTAGAGAAACCGTGCTTTAGCTGTCATCGACCTCTCTGTGGGCGAAGCAGTTTGGGGTGTACTGTGGCTGAGAGCCTGGGGACGGTTTCACTATCGTAATATCGGGGGAGAGACAGGCCAGTACAGAAGGCAGCTCTCAACTCACATCATGGTTATGGGGCTAGTACCTTTGCCCAGGCTGTGTGTGCCGGCTTAAACACAGCCACCTAACTCGAAGGAAAAACTCGGCTAGAGCCTGTGCTGCAGGTAAAACAGCTGCTCCTGAGGGTGGCAGCCTTTTGTTGTGTGCGTGCGTGAGAGCACTGCAAGGGAGTCCAAAGCTTTTTGCGAGTGAGACTCAGGCCCCAGCGAAAGGCAGAACACGACTCCCCATGTGTTTCATCAAGCTCGCACGGCAGCCCCACTTTTGCATGGAAGGCTAATAGCTAGCGTTCTAACTCGAAGAAACAACACTGTAGAGAAACCGTGCTTTAGCTACCGTCGACCTCTCTGTGGGTGAAGCAGTTTAGGTGTACTGTGGCTGAGAGCCTGGGGACTGTTTCCATTTCGTAATATCCGGGGAGAGACAGGCCGGTACAGAGGGCAGCTCTCAACTCACTACATGGTTATGGGGCTAGTTCCGTTGTCCATGGTGTGTGTGCAGGCTTAAACACAGCCACCTAACTCGAAGGAAAAACTCGGTAGAGAGCCTGTGCTGCAGGTCAAATAGCTGCTCCTGAGGGTGGCAGCATTTTGTTGTGTGCGTGCGTGAGAGCACTGCAAGGGAGTCCAAAGCTTTTTGCGAGTGAGACTCAGGCCCCAGCGAAAGGCAGAACACGACTCCCCATGTGTTTCATCACGCTAGCACGGCAGCCCCACTTTTGCATGGAAGGCTAACAGCTAGTGTTCTAACTCGAAGAAACAACACTGTAGAGAAACCGTGCTTTAGCTACCGTCGACCTCTAGACGGAGGAAGCATAACACGGAGTACCGTGGCTGAGAGCCTGGGGAACGGGTTCCATACGTGAAACCAAGGGAGAAATAGGTCCGGGCAGAAGGCACCTCTGGACTCAGCTCTTGCTACCTGCAGCTAACACTACTGCTCCATGTGTGCTTGGAATGCTATGTGCTCGACACTGACTGGCAAGAAACAAGCCTGTAAAGAATCCCAGCTGCAGCTCATTCGCCTACCAGGCTACTAACACCAAGAATCAATGCTGTAGCGTTACTGCGCTTTAGCTAACATTGCCGTTCCTGAAGCCGCAGGAGTTGTATAGTGCTCGTGTGTGAGAGACCGGGGAAAGGGTCCCATACGTGAAATGGAGTGAGAAACAGGCCGGTGCGGAAGGCAGCTCTCAACTCACCTCTTGTTTATGAGGCTAGTAGCCTTGCCCCGGGGGTGCCTGCAGGCCATCAGCCAACCACCTAACTCAAAGGAACAACTCTGTAGGGAATTCCTGCTTCGGCTAAAAGAGCCATGCCTCAGGGTGGACGCATTGTGTGGTGTGCATGCGTGAGTGCACAGCAAGTGAGTCCAAAACCATTTTCCTTGTGAGACCCAGGCCCCGGAAGAAGCCAGAACACGACTCCCCACTTGCTCCATGAAACTAGTACTGCGGCCCCACTTTTGAATGGAAGTCTAATAGCTAGCCCTCTAACTCGAAGAAACAACACTGTAGAGAAACCGTGCTTTAGCTACCGTCCACCTCTCTGTGGGCGAAGCAGTTTAGGGTGTACTGTGGCTGAGAGCCTGGGGACGGTTTCAATATCGTAATATCGGGGGAGAGACAGAGGGCAGCTCTCAACCCACATCATGGTTATGGGGCTAGTACCGTTGCCCAGGGTGTGTGTGCAGGCTTAAATGAAGCCACCTAACTCGAAGGAAAAACTCGGTTGAGAGCCTGTGCTTCAGGTAAAACAGCTGCTCCTGAGGGTGGCAGCATTTTGTTGTGTGCGTGCGTGAGAGCACTGCAAGGGAGTCCAAAGCTTTTTGCGAGTGAGACTCAAGCCCCAGCGAAAGGCAGAACACGACTCCCCATGTGTTTGACCACGCTAGCACGGCAGCCCCACATTTGCATGGAAGTCTAATAGCTAGCGTTCTAACTCGAAGAAACAACACAGTAGAGAAACCGTGCTTTAGCTACCGTCCACCTCTCTGTGGGCGAAGCAGTTTAGGGTGTACTGTGGCTCAGAGCCTGGGGACGGTTTCAATATCGTAATATCGGGGGAGAGACAGGCCGGTACAGAGGGCAGCTCTCAACCCACATCATGGTTATGGGGCTAGTACCGTTGCCCAGGGTGTGTGTGCAGGCTTAAATGAAGCCACCTAACTCGAAGGAAAAACTCGGTTGAGAGCCTGTGCTTCAGGTAAAACAGCTGCTCCTGAGGGTGGCAGCATTTTGTTGTGTGCGTGCGTGAGAGCACTGCAAGGGAGTCCAAAGCTTTTTGCGAGTGAGACTCAGGGCCCAACAAAAGGCAGAACACGACTCCCCATGTGTTTGACCAAGCTAGCACGGCAGCCCCACATTTGCATGGAAGTCTAATAGCTAGCGTTCTAACTCGAAGAAACAACACTGTAGAGAAACCGTGCTTTAGCTACCGTCGACCTCTCTGTGGGCGAAGCAGTTTAGGGTGTACTGTGGCTCAGAGCCTGGGGACGGTTTCAATATCGTAATATCGGGGAGAGACAGGCCGGTACAGAAGGCAGCTCTCAACTCACATCATGGTTATGGGGCTAGTACCGTTGCCCAGGCTGTGTGTGCCGGCTTAAACACAGCCACCTAACTCGAAGGAAAAACACGGTAGAGGATCCGTGCTTCAGCTAAAACAGCCGCTCCTGAGGGTGGAAGCATTTGGTTGTGTGCGTGCGTGAGAGGACTGCAAGGGAGTCCAAAGTTTCTGCGAGTGAGACTCAGGCCCCAGCAAAAGGCAGAACACGATTCCCCGTGTGTTTCATTTAGCTAGCACTGCGGCCCTACTTTTGCATGGAAGTCTAATCGCTAGCGTTCTCCCTGGAAGAAACAACACGGTGGAGAAACCGTGCTTTAGCTACCATCCACCTCTGTGAGGGAGGAAGCACTTTCCAGGCTACCGTGGGGGAGAGCCTGAGGAACGGGTTCCTTACGTGAAACCGAGGGAGAAGGAGTCCGGGCCAGAAGGCCCCTCTCGAATCAGCTCTTGTTACCTGAAGCTAACACTTCGGCTCCATGTGTGCATAGGAATGCTAAGGGCTCCACACTGATTTGGCAGAAAGAAGCCGGTCAAGAAGCCCAGCTTCAGCTCATTCGCCTCTCCACAGGGTGGCAGCATTTTCAAGTCTGCTTGAGTGCAAACCTGGGGAAGGAGTCCCAGCAGAATTCGGAGGGAGAAATAAGCATGGGCAGAAGGCACCTATCGACTCAACTCTTGTTTCGGGAAACTAGATCGGCTCTCCCGTGTGTGCGTGGAGTCCTCAGTGCCATCCACGCAACGCAAAGGAACAAAACTGTAGAGAACCCGTGCCTCAGCAAAGATCGCCCTTCCTGAGCGTTAACTTCATCTATTGTGTGTTTTTGTGAAAGCATGAGAAATGGAACCTAAACGTAACTCGGAGTGAGAAGCAGGCCAGAAGGAAGGCTGCTGTCGACTCACCTCTTGTTTGAGGAGATTAGCACTGCTGTACCCTGTGTGCCTGGATGCCTAGTTACCAGGCTACTAACACCAAGAATCAATCCTATAGAGTGACTGCGCTTGAGTTAACATTGCCGTTCCTGAAGCAGGAGGAATTTGACACTGCTCGTGTACGAGAGACCAGGCGTCACCAGACGTGAAATGGAGTGAGAAACAGGCCCGTGCGGAAGGCAGCTCTCAAGTCACCTCTGGTTGATGAGGCTAGTGCCCTTGGCCCGGGGGTGCCTGCAGGCCTAAAGCCAACCACCTAACTCAAAGGAACAACTCTGTAGGGAATTCCTGCTTCGGCTAAAAGAGCCATGCCTCAGGGTGGACGCATTTTGCTGTGTGCATGCGTGAGCGCACTGCAAGTGAGTCCAAAACCATTTTCCTTGTGAGACCCAGGCCCCGGAAGAAGCCAGAACACGACTCCCCACTTGCTCCATGAAGCTAGTACTGCGGCCCCACTTTTGCATGGAAGTCTAATAGCTAGTTTTCTAACTCGGAGGAAAAACCCTGTAGAGAAACCGTGCTTTAGTTACCGTCGACCTCTCTGTGGGCGAAGCAGTTTAGGGTGTACTGTGGCTGAGAGCCTGGGGACGGTTTCCATTTCGTAATATCGGGGGAGAGAGAGGCCGGTACATAAGGCAGCTCTAAACTCACTACATGGTTATGGGGCTAGTTCCGTTGCCCCGTGGGTGTGTGCTGGCTTAAACACAACCACCTAACTCGAAAGAAAAACTCAGTACAGAATCTGTGCTTCAGCTAAAACAGCTGCTCCTGAGGGTGGAAGCTTCTTTCGTGTGTGTGCGTGAGAGCACTGCAAGGGAGTCGCAAACCGAATTCGGAGGGAGCCTCAGGCAGCTGCAGAAGGCAGCACACGACTCCTCACTTATTTCGTGAAGCCAGCACTGCGGCCCCAATTTTGCATGGAGGTCTAATAGCTAGCGTTCTAACTCGAAGAAACAACACTGTAGAGAAACCGTGCTTTAGCTGTCATCGACCTCTCTGTGGGCGAAGCAGTTTGGGGTGTACTGTGGCTGAGAGCCTGGGGACGGTTTCACTATCGTAATATCGGGGGAGAGACAGGCCAGTACAGAAGGCAGCTCTCAACTCACATCATGGTTATGGGGCTAGTACCTTTGCCCAGGCTGTGTGTGCCGGCTTAAACACAGCCACCTAACTCGAAGGAAAAACTCGGCTAGAGCCTGTGCTGCAGGTAAAACAGCTGCTCCTGAGGGTGGCAGCCTTTTGTTGTGTGCGTGCGTGAGAGCACTGCAAGGGAGTCCAAAGCTTTTTGCGAGTGAGACTCAGGCCCCAGCGAAAGGCAGAACACGACTCCCCATGTGTTTCATCAAGCTCGCACGGCAGCCCCACTTTTGCATGGAAGGCTAATAGCTAGCGTTCTAACTCGAAGAAACAACACTGTAGAGAAACCGTGCTTTAGCTACCGTCGACCTCTCTGTGGGTGAAGCAGTTTAGGTGTACTGTGGCTGAGAGCCTGGGGACTGTTTCCATTTCGTAATATCCGGGGAGAGACAGGCCGGTACAGAGGGCAGCTCTCAACTCACTACATGGTTATGGGGCTAGTTCCGTTGTCCATGGTGTGTGTGCAGGCTTAAACACAGCCACCTAACTCGAAGGAAAAACTCGGTAGAGAGCCTGTGCTGCAGGTCAAATAGCTGCTCCTGAGGGTGGCAGCATTTTGTTGTGTGCGTGCGTGAGAGCACTGCAAGGGAGTCCAAAGCTTTTTGCGAGTGAGACTCAGGCCCCAGCGAAAGGCAGAACACGACTCCCCATGTGTTTCATCACGCTAGCACGGCAGCCCCACTTTTGCATGGAAGGCTAACAGCTAGTGTTCTAACTCGAAGAAACAACACTGTAGAGAAACCGTGCTTTAGCTACCGTCGACCTCTAGACGGAGGAAGCATAACACGGAGTACCGTGGCTGAGAGCCTGGGGAACGGGTTCCATACGTGAAACCAAGGGAGAAATAGGTCCGGGCAGAAGGCACCTCTGGACTCAGCTCTTGCTACCTGCAGCTAACACTACTGCTCCATGTGTGCTTGGAATGCTATGTGCTCGACACTGACTGGCAAGAAACAAGCCTGTAAAGAATCCCAGCTGCAGCTCATTCGCCTACCAGGCTACTAACACCAAGAATCAATGCTGTAGCGTTACTGCGTTTTAGCTAACATTGCCGTTCCTGAAGCCGCAGGAGTTGTATAGTGCTCGTGTGTGAGAGACCGGGGAAAGGGTCCCATACGTGAAATGGAGTGAGAAACAGGCCGGTGCGGAAGGCAGCTCTCAACTCACCTCTTGTTTATGAGGCTAGTAGCCTTGCCCCGGGGGTGCCTGCAGGCCATCAGCCAACCACCTAACTCAAAGGAACAACTCTGTAGGGAATTCCTGCTTCGGCTAAAAGAGCCATGCCTCAGGGTGGACGCATTGTGTGGTGTGCATGCGTGAGTGCACAGCAAGTGAGTCCAAAACCATTTTCCTTGTGAGACCCAGGCCCCGGAAGAAGCCAGAACACGACTCCCCACTTGCTCCATGAAACTAGTACTGCGGCCCCACTTTTGAATGGAAGTCTAATAGCTAGCCCTCTAACTCGAAGAAACAACACTGTAGAGAAACCGTGCTTTAGCTACCGTCGACCTCTCTGTGGGCGAAGCAGTTTAGGGTGTACTGTGGCTGAGAGCCTGGGGACGGTTTCAATATCGTAATATCGGGGGAGAGACAGAGGGCAGCTCTCAACCCACATCATGGTTATGGGGCTAGTACCGTTGCCCAGGGTGTGTGTGCAGGCTTAAATGAAGCCACCTAACTCGAAGGAAAAACTCGGTTGAGAGCCTGTGCTTCAGGTAAAACAGCTGCTCCTGAGGGTGGCAGCATTTTGTTGTGTGCGTGCGTGAGAGCACTGCAAGGGAGTCCAAAGCTTTTTGCGAGTGAGACTCAGGGCCCAACAAAAGGCAGAACACGACTCCCCATGTGTTTGACCAAGCTAGCACGGCAGCCCCACATTTGCATGGAAGTCTAATAGCTAGCGTTCTAACTCGAAGAAACAACACTGTAGAGAAACCGTGCTTTAGCTACCGTCGACCTCTCTGTGGGCGAAGCAGTTTAGGGTGTACTGTGGCTCAGAGCCTGGGGACGGTTTCAATATCGTAATATCGGGGAGAGACAGGCCGGTACAGAAGGCAGCTCTCAACTCACATCATGGTTATGGGGCTAGTACCGTTGCCCAGGCTGTGTGTGCCGGCTTAAACACAGCCACCTAACTCGAAGGAAAAACACGGTAGAGGATCCGTGCTTCAGCTAAAACAGCCGCTCCTGAGGGTGGAAGCATTTGGTTGTGTGCGTGCGTGAGAGGACTGCAAGGGAGTCCAAAGTTTCTGCGAGTGAGACTCAGGCCCCAGCAAAAGGCAGAACACGATTCCCCGTGTGTTTCATTTAGCTAGCACTGCGGCCCTACTTTTGCATGGAAGTCTAATCGCTAGCGTTCTCCCTGGAAGAAACAACACGGTGGAGAAACCGTGCTTTAGCTACCATCCACCTGTGTGAGGGAGGAAGCACTTTCCAGGCTACCGTGGGGGAGAGCCTGAGGAACGGGTTCCTTACGTGAAACCGAGGGAGAAGGAGTCCGGGCCAGAAGGCCCCTCTCGAATCAGCTCTTGTTACCTGAAGCTAACACTTCGGCTCCATGTGTGCATAGGAATGCTAAGGGCTCCACACTGATTTGGCAGAAAGAAGCCGGTCAAGAAGCCCAGCTTCAGCTCATTCGCCTCTCCACAGGGTGGCAGCATTTTCAAGTCTGCTTGAGTGCAAACCTGGGGAAGGAGTCCCAGCAGAATTCGGAGGGAGAAATAAGCATGGGCAGAAGGCACCTATCGACTCAACTCTTGTTTCGGGAAACTAGATCGGCTCTCCCGTGTGTGCGTGGAGTCCTCAGTGCCATCCACGCAACGCAAAGGAACAAAACTGTAGAGAACCCGTGCCTCAGCAAAGATCGCCCTTCCTGAGCGTTAACTTCATCTATTGTGTGTTTTTGTGAAAGCATGAGAAATGGAACCTAAACGTAACTCGGAGTGAGAAGCAGGCCAGAAGGAAGGCTGCTGTCGACTCACCTCTTGTTTGAGGAGATTAGCACTGCTGTACCCTGTGTGCCTGGATGCCTAGTTACCAGGCTACTAACACCAAGAATCAATCCTATAGAGTGACTGCGCTTGAGTTAACATTGCCGTTCCTGAAGCAGGAGGAATTTGACACTGCTCGTGTACGAGAGACCAGGCGTCACCAGACGTGAAATGGAGTGAGAAACAGGCCGGTGCGGAAGGCAGCTCTCAAGTCACCTCTGGTTGATGAGGCTAGTGCCCTTGGCCCGGGGGTGCCTGCAGGCCTAAAGCCAACCACCTAACTCAAAGGAACAACTCTGTAGGGAATTCCTGCTTCGGCTAAAAGAGCCATGCCTCAGGGTGGACGCATTTTGCTGTGTGCATGCGTGAGCGCACTGCAAGTGAGTCCAAAACCATTTTCCTTGTGAGACCCAGGCCCCGGAAGAAGCCAGAACACGACTCCCCACTTGCTCCATGAAGCTAGTACTGCGGCCCCACTTTTGCATGGAAGTCTAATAGCTAGTTTTCTAACTCGGAGGAAAAACCCTGTAGAGAAACCGTGCTTTAGTTACCGTCGACCTCTCTGTGGGCGAAGCAGTTTAGGGTGTACTGTGGCTGAGAGCCTGGGGACGGTTTCCATTTCGTAATATCGGGGGAGAGAGAGGCCGGTACATAAGGCAGCTCTAAACTCACTACATGGTTATGGGGCTAGTTCCGTTGCCCCGTGGGTGTGTGCTGGCTTAAACACAACCACCTAACTCGAAAGAAAAACTCAGTACAGAATCTGTGCTTCAGCTAAAACAGCTGCTCCTGAGGGTGGAAGCTTCTTTCGTGTGTGTGCGTGAGAGCACTGCAAGGGAGTCGCAAACCGAATTCGGAGGGAGCCTCAGGCAGCTGCAGAAGGCAGCACACGACTCCTCACTTATTTCGTGAAGCCAGCACTGCGGCCCCAATTTTGCATGGAGGTCTAATAGCTAGCGTTCTAACTCGAAGAAACAACACTGTAGAGAAACCGTGCTTTAGCTGTCATCGACCTCTCTGTGGGCGAAGCAGTTTGGGGTGTACTGTGGCTGAGAGCCTGGGGACGGTTTCACTATCGTAATATCGGGGGAGAGACAGGCCAGTACAGAAGGCAGCTCTCAACTCACATCATGGTTATGGGGCTAGTACCTTTGCCCAGGCTGTGTGTGCCGGCTTAAACACAGCCACCTAACTCGAAGGAAAAACTCGGCTAGAGCCTGTGCTGCAGGTAAAACAGCTGCTCCTGAGGGTGGCAGCCTTTTGTTGTGTGCGTGCGTGAGAGCACTGCAAGGGAGTCCAAAGCTTTTTGCGAGTGAGACTCAGGCCCCAGCGAAAGGCAGAACACGACTCCCCATGTGTTTCATCAAGCTCGCACGGCAGCCCCACTTTTGCATGGAAGGCTAATAGCTAGCGTTCTAACTCGAAGAAACAACACTGTAGAGAAACCGTGCTTTAGCTACCGTCGACCTCTCTGTGGGTGAAGCAGTTTAGGTGTACTGTGGCTGAGAGCCTGGGGACTGTTTCCATTTCGTAATATCCGGGGAGAGACAGGCCGGTACAGAGGGCAGCTCTCAACTCACTACATGGTTATGGGGCTAGTTCCGTTGTCCATGGTGTGTGTGCAGGCTTAAACACAGCCACCTAACTCGAAGGAAAAACTCGGTAGAGAGCCTGTGCTGCAGGTCAAATAGCTGCTCCTGAGGGTGGCAGCATTTTGTTGTGTGCGTGCGTGAGAGCACTGCAAGGGAGTCCAAAGCTTTTTGCGAGTGAGACTCAGGCCCCAGCGAAAGGCAGAACACGACTCCCCATGTGTTTCATCACGCTAGCACGGCAGCCCCACTTTTGCATGGAAGGCTAACAGCTAGTGTTCTAACTCGAAGAAACAACACTGTAGAGAAACCGTGCTTTAGCTACCGTCGACCTCTAGACGGAGGAAGCATAACACGGAGTACCGTGGCTGAGAGCCTGGGGAACGGGTTCCATACGTGAAACCAAGGGAGAAATAGGTCCGGGCAGAAGGCACCTCTGGACTCAGCTCTTGCTACCTGCAGCTAACACTACTGCTCCATGTGTGCTTGGAATGCTATGTGCTCGACACTGACTGGCAAGAAACAAGCCTGTAAAGAATCCCAGCTGCAGCTCATTCGCCTACCAGGCTACTAACACCAAGAATCAATGCTGTAGCGTTACTGCGCTTTAGCTAACATTGCCGTTCCTGAAGCCGCAGGAGTTGTATAGTGCTCGTGTGTGAGAGACCGGGGAAAGGGTCCCATACGTGAAATGGAGTGAGAAACAGGCCGGTGCGGAAGGCAGCTCTCAACTCACCTCTTGTTTATGAGGCTAGTAGCCTTGCCCCGGGGGTGCCTGCAGGCCATCAGCCAACCACCTAACTCAAAGGAACAACTCTGTAGGGAATTCCTGCTTCGGCTAAAAGAGCCATGCCTCAGGGTGGACGCATTGTGTGGTGTGCATGCGTGAGTGCACAGCAAGTGAGTCCAAAACCATTTTCCTTGTGAGACCCAGGCCCCGGAAGAAGCCAGAACACGACTCCCCACTTGCTCCATGAAACTAGTACTGCGGCCCCACTTTTGAATGGAAGTCTAATAGCTAGCCCTCTAACTCGAAGAAACAACACTGTAGAGAAACCGTGCTTTAGCTACCGTCGACCTCTCTGTGGGCGAAGCAGTTTAGGGTGTACTGTGGCTGAGAGCCTGGGGACGGTTTCAATATCGTAATATCGGGGGAGAGACAGAGGGCAGCTCTCAACCCACATCATGGTTATGGGGCTAGTACCGTTGCCCAGGGTGTGTGTGCAGGCTTAAATGAAGCCACCTAACTCGAAGGAAAAACTCGGTTGAGAGCCTGTGCTTCAGGTAAAACAGCTGCTCCTGAGGGTGGCAGCATTTTGTTGTGTGCGTGCGTGAGAGCACTGCAAGGGAGTCCAAAGCTTTTTGCGAGTGAGACTCAAGCCCCAGCGAAAGGCAGAACACGACTCCCCATGTGTTTGACCACGCTAGCACGGCAGCCCCACATTTGCATGGAAGTCTAATAGCTAGCGTTCTAACTCGAAGAAACAACACAGTAGAGAAACCGTGCTTTAGCTACCGTCCACCTCTCTGTGGGCGAAGCAGTTTAGGGTGTACTGTGGCTCAGAGCCTGGGGACGGTTTCAATATCGTAATATCGGGGGAGAGACAGGCCGGTACAGAGGGCAGCTCTCAACCCACATCATGGTTATGGGGCTAGTACCGTTGCCCAGGGTGTGTGTGCAGGCTTAAATGAAGCCACCTAACTCGAAGGAAAAACTCGGTTGAGAGCCTGTGCTTCAGGTAAAACAGCTGCTCCTGAGGGTGGCAGCATTTTGTTGTGTGCGTGCGTGAGAGCACTGCAAGGGAGTCCAAAGCTTTTTGCGAGTGAGACTCAGGGCCCAACAAAAGGCAGAACACGACTCCCCATGTGTTTGACCAAGCTAGCACGGCAGCCCCACATTTGCATGGAAGTCTAATAGCTAGCGTTCTAACTCGAAGAAACAACACTGTAGAGAAACCGTGCTTTAGCTACCGTCGACCTCTCTGTGGGCGAAGCAGTTTAGGGTGTACTGTGGCTCAGAGCCTGGGGACGGTTTCAATATCGTAATATCGGGGAGAGACAGGCCGGTACAGAAGGCAGCTCTCAACTCACATCATGGTTATGGGGCTAGTACCGTTGCCCAGGCTGTGTGTGCCGGCTTAAACACAGCCACCTAACTCGAAGGAAAAACACGGTAGAGGATCCGTGCTTCAGCTAAAACAGCCGCTCCTGAGGGTGGAAGCATTTGGTTGTGTGCGTGCGTGAGAGGACTGCAAGGGAGTCCAAAGTTTCTGCGAGTGAGACTCAGGCCCCAGCAAAAGGCAGAACACGATTCCCCGTGTGTTTCATTTAGCTAGCACTGCGGCCCTACTTTTGCATGGAAGTCTAATCGCTAGCGTTCTCCCTGGAAGAAACAACACGGTGGAGAAACCGTGCTTTAGCTACCATCCACCTCTGTGAGGGAGGAAGCACTTTCCAGGCTACCGTGGGGGAGAGCCTGAGGAACGGGTTCCTTACGTGAAACCGAGGGAGAAGGAGTCCGGGCCAGAAGGCCCCTCTCGAATCAGCTCTTGTTACCTGAAGCTAACACTTCGGCTCCATGTGTGCATAGGAATGCTAAGGGCTCCACACTGATTTGGCAGAAAGAAGCCGGTCAAGAAGCCCAGCTTCAGCTCATTCGCCTCTCCACAGGGTGGCAGCATTTTCAAGTCTGCTTGAGTGCAAACCTGGGGAAGGAGTCCCAGCAGAATTCGGAGGGAGAAATAAGCATGGGCAGAAGGCACCTATCGACTCAACTCTTGTTTCGGGAAACTAGATCGGCTCTCCCGTGTGTGCGTGGAGTCCTCAGTGCCATCCACGCAACGCAAAGGAACAAAACTGTAGAGAACCCGTGCCTCAGCAAAGATCGCCCTTCCTGAGCGTTAACTTCATCTATTGTGTGTTTTTGTGAAAGCATGAGAAATGGAACCTAAACGTAACTCGGAGTGAGAAGCAGGCCAGAAGGAAGGCTGCTGTCGACTCACCTCTTGTTTGAGGAGATTAGCACTGCTGTACCCTGTGTGCCTGGATGCCTAGTTACCAGGCTACTAACACCAAGAATCAATCCTATAGAGTGACTGCGCTTGAGTTAACATTGCCGTTCCTGAAGCAGGAGGAATTTGACACTGCTCGTGTACGAGAGACCAGGCGTCACCAGACGTGAAATGGAGTGAGAAACAGGCCCGTGCGGAAGGCAGCTCTCAAGTCACCTCTGGTTGATGAGGCTAGTGCCCTTGGCCCGGGGGTGCCTGCAGGCCTAAAGCCAACCACCTAACTCAAAGGAACAACTCTGTAGGGAATTCCTGCTTCGGCTAAAAGAGCCATGCCTCAGGGTGGACGCATTTTGCTGTGTGCATGCGTGAGCGCACTGCAAGTGAGTCCAAAACCATTTTCCTTGTGAGACCCAGGCCCCGGAAGAAGCCAGAACACGACTCCCCACTTGCTCCATGAAGCTAGTACTGCGGCCCCACTTTTGCATGGAAGTCTAATAGCTAGTTTTCTAACTCGGAGGAAAAACCCTGTAGAGAAACCGTGCTTTAGTTACCGTCGACCTCTCTGTGGGCGAAGCAGTTTAGGGTGTACTGTGGCTGAGAGCCTGGGGACGGTTTCCATTTCGTAATATCGGGGGAGAGAGAGGCCGGTACATAAGGCAGCTCTAAACTCACTACATGGTTATGGGGCTAGTTCCGTTGCCCCGTGGGTGTGTGCTGGCTTAAACACAACCACCTAACTCGAAAGAAAAACTCAGTACAGAATCTGTGCTTCAGCTAAAACAGCTGCTCCTGAGGGTGGAAGCTTCTTTCGTGTGTGTGCGTGAGAGCACTGCAAGGGAGTCGCAAACCGAATTCGGAGGGAGCCTCAGGCAGCTGCAGAAGGCAGCACACGACTCCTCACTTATTTCGTGAAGCCAGCACTGCGGCCCCAATTTTGCATGGAGGTCTAATAGCTAGCGTTCTAACTCGAAGAAACAACACTGTAGAGAAACCGTGCTTTAGCTGTCATCGACCTCTCTGTGGGCGAAGCAGTTTGGGGTGTACTGTGGCTGAGAGCCTGGGGACGGTTTCACTATCGTAATATCGGGGGAGAGACAGGCCAGTACAGAAGGCAGCTCTCAACTCACATCATGGTTATGGGGCTAGTACCTTTGCCCAGGCTGTGTGTGCCGGCTTAAACACAGCCACCTAACTCGAAGGAAAAACTCGGCTAGAGCCTGTGCTGCAGGTAAAACAGCTGCTCCTGAGGGTGGCAGCCTTTTGTTGTGTGCGTGCGTGAGAGCACTGCAAGGGAGTCCAAAGCTTTTTGCGAGTGAGACTCAGGCCCCAGCGAAAGGCAGAACACGACTCCCCATGTGTTTCATCAAGCTCGCACGGCAGCCCCACTTTTGCATGGAAGGCTAATAGCTAGCGTTCTAACTCGAAGAAACAACACTGTAGAGAAACCGTGCTTTAGCTACCGTCGACCTCTCTGTGGGTGAAGCAGTTTAGGTGTACTGTGGCTGAGAGCCTGGGGACTGTTTCCATTTCGTAATATCCGGGGAGAGACAGGCCGGTACAGAGGGCAGCTCTCAACTCACTACATGGTTATGGGGCTAGTTCCGTTGTCCATGGTGTGTGTGCAGGCTTAAACACAGCCACCTAACTCGAAGGAAAAACTCGGTAGAGAGCCTGTGCTGCAGGTCAAATAGCTGCTCCTGAGGGTGGCAGCATTTTGTTGTGTGCGTGCGTGAGAGCACTGCAAGGGAGTCCAAAGCTTTTTGCGAGTGAGACTCAGGCCCCAGCGAAAGGCAGAACACGACTCCCCATGTGTTTCATCACGCTAGCACGGCAGCCCCACTTTTGCATGGAAGGCTAACAGCTAGTGTTCTAACTCGAAGAAACAACACTGTAGAGAAACCGTGCTTTAGCTACCGTCGACCTCTAGACGGAGGAAGCATAACACGGAGTACCGTGGCTGAGAGCCTGGGGAACGGGTTCCATACGTGAAACCAAGGGAGAAATAGGTCCGGGCAGAAGGCACCTCTGGACTCAGCTCTTGCTACCTGCAGCTAACACTACTGCTCCATGTGTGCTTGGAATGCTATGTGCTCGACACTGACTGGCAAGAAACAAGCCTGTAAAGAATCCCAGCTGCAGCTCATTCGCCTACCAGGCTACTAACACCAAGAATCAATGCTGTAGCGTTACTGCGTTTTAGCTAACATTGCCGTTCCTGAAGCCGCAGGAGTTGTATAGTGCTCGTGTGTGAGAGACCGGGGAAAGGGTCCCATACGTGAAATGGAGTGAGAAACAGGCCGGTGCGGAAGGCAGCTCTCAACTCACCTCTTGTTTATGAGGCTAGTAGCCTTGCCCCGGGGGTGCCTGCAGGCCATCAGCCAACCACCTAACTCAAAGGAACAACTCTGTAGGGAATTCCTGCTTCGGCTAAAAGAGCCATGCCTCAGGGTGGACGCATTGTGTGGTGTGCATGCGTGAGTGCACAGCAAGTGAGTCCAAAACCATTTTCCTTGTGAGACCCAGGCCCCGGAAGAAGCCAGAACACGACTCCCCACTTGCTCCATGAAACTAGTACTGCGGCCCCACTTTTGAATGGAAGTCTAATAGCTAGCCCTCTAACTCGAAGAAACAACACTGTAGAGAAACCGTGCTTTAGCTACCGTCGACCTCTCTGTGGGCGAAGCAGTTTAGGGTGTACTGTGGCTGAGAGCCTGGGGACGGTTTCAATATCGTAATATCGGGGGAGAGACAGAGGGCAGCTCTCAACCCACATCATGGTTATGGGGCTAGTACCGTTGCCCAGGGTGTGTGTGCAGGCTTAAATGAAGCCACCTAACTCGAAGGAAAAACTCGGTTGAGAGCCTGTGCTTCAGGTAAAACAGCTGCTCCTGAGGGTGGCAGCATTTTGTTGTGTGCGTGCGTGAGAGCACTGCAAGGGAGTCCAAAGCTTTTTGCGAGTGAGACTCAAGCCCCAGCGAAAGGCAGAACACGACTCCCCATGTGTTTGACCACGCTAGCACGGCAGCCCCACATTTGCATGGAAGTCTAATAGCTAGCGTTCTAACTCGAAGAAACAACACAGTAGAGAAACCGTGCTTTAGCTACCGTCCACCTCTCTGTGGGCGAAGCAGTTTAGGGTGTACTGTGGCTGAGAGCCTGGGGACGGTTTCAATATCGTAATATCGGGGGAGAGACAGGCCGGTACAGAGGGCAGCTCTCAACCCACATCATGGTTATGGGGCTAGTACCGTTGCCCAGGGTGTGTGTGCAGGCTTAAATGAAGCCACCTAACTCGAAGGAAAAACTCGGTTGAGACCCTGTGCTTCAGGTAAAACAGCTGCTCCTGAGGGTGGCAGCATTTTGTTGTGTGCGTGCGTGAGAGCACTGCAAGGGAGTCCAAAGCTTTTTGCGAGTGAGACTCAGGGCCCAACAAAAGGCAGAACACGACTCCCCATGTGTTTGACCAAGCTAGCACGGCAGCCCCACATTTGCATGGAAGTCTAATAGCTAGCGTTCTAACTCGAAGAAACAACACTGTAGAGAAACCGTGCTTTAGCTACCGTCGACCTCTCTGTGGGCGAAGCAGTTTAGGGTGTACTGTGGCTCAGAGCCTGGGGACGGTTTCAATATCGTAATATCGGGGAGAGACAGGCCGGTACAGAAGGCAGCTCTCAACTCACATCATGGTTATGGGGCTAGTACCGTTGCCCAGGCTGTGTGTGCCGGCTTAAACACAGCCACCTAACTCGAAGGAAAAACACGGTAGAGGATCCGTGCTTCAGCTAAAACAGCCGCTCCTGAGGGTGGAAGCATTTGGTTGTGTGCGTGCGTGAGAGGACTGCAAGGGAGTCCAAAGTTTCTGCGAGTGAGACTCAGGCCCCAGCAAAAGGCAGAACACGATTCCCCGTGTGTTTCATTTAGCTAGCACTGCGGCCCTACTTTTGCATGGAAGTCTAATCGCTAGCGTTCTCCCTGGAAGAAACAACACGGTGGAGAAACCGTGCTTTAGCTACCATCCACCTGTGTGAGGGAGGAAGCACTTTCCAGGCTACCGTGGGGGAGAGCCTGAGGAACGGGTTCCTTACGTGAAACCGAGGGAGAAGGAGTCCGGGCCAGAAGGCCCCTCTCGAATCAGCTCTTGTTACCTGAAGCTAACACTTCGGCTCCATGTGTGCATAGGAATGCTAAGGGCTCCACACTGATTTGGCAGAAAGAAGCCGGTCAAGAAGCCCAGCTTCAGCTCATTCGCCTCTCCACAGGGTGGCAGCATTTTCAAGTCTGCTTGAGTGCAAACCTGGGGAAGGAGTCCCAGCAGAATTCGGAGGGAGAAATAAGCATGGGCAGAAGGCACCTATCGACTCAACTCTTGTTTCGGGAAACTAGATCGGCTCTCCCGTGTGTGCGTGGAGTCCTCAGTGCCATCCACGCAACGCAAAGGAACAAAACTGTAGAGAACCCGTGCCTCAGCAAAGATCGCCCTTCCTGAGCGTTAACTTCATCTATTGTGTGTTTTTGTGAAAGCATGAGAAATGGAACCTAAACGTAACTCGGAGTGAGAAGCAGGCCAGAAGGAAGGCTGCTGTCGACTCACCTCTTGTTTGAGGAGATTAGCACTGCTGTACCCTGTGTGCCTGGATGCCTAGTTACCAGGCTACTAACACCAAGAATCAATCCTATAGAGTGACTGCGCTTGAGTTAACATTGCCGTTCCTGAAGCAGGAGGAATTTGACACTGCTCGTGTACGAGAGACCAGGCGTCACCAGACGTGAAATGGAGTGAGAAACAGGCCGGTGCGGAAGGCAGCTCTCAAGTCACCTCTGGTTGATGAGGCTAGTGCCCTTGGCCCGGGGGTGCCTGCAGGCCTAAAGCCAACCACCTAACTCAAAGGAACAACTCTGTAGGGAATTCCTGCTTCGGCTAAAAGAGCCATGCCTCAGGGTGGACGCATTTTGCTGTGTGCATGCGTGAGCGCACTGCAAGTGAGTCCAAAACCATTTTCCTTGTGAGACCCAGGCCCCGGAAGAAGCCAGAACACGACTCCCCACTTGCTCCATGAAGCTAGTACTGCGGCCCCACTTTTGCATGGAAGTCTAATAGCTAGTTTTCTAACTCGGAGGAAAAACCCTGTAGAGAAACCGTGCTTTAGTTACCGTCGACCTCTCTGTGGGCGAAGCAGTTTAGGGTGTACTGTGGCTGAGAGCCTGGGGACGGTTTCCATTTCGTAATATCGGGGGAGAGAGAGGCCGGTACATAAGGCAGCTCTAAACTCACTACATGGTTATGGGGCTAGTTCCGTTGCCCCGTGGGTGTGTGCTGGCTTAAACACAACCACCTAACTCGAAAGAAAAACTCAGTACAGAATCTGTGCTTCAGCTAAAACAGCTGCTCCTGAGGGTGGAAGCTTCTTTCGTGTGTGTGCGTGAGAGCACTGCAAGGGAGTCGCAAACCGAATTCGGAGGGAGCCTCAGGCAGCTGCAGAAGGCAGCACACGACTCCTCACTTATTTCGTGAAGCCAGCACTGCGGCCCCAATTTTGCATGGAGGTCTAATAGCTAGCGTTCTAACTCGAAGAAACAACACTGTAGAGAAACCGTGCTTTAGCTGTCATCGACCTCTCTGTGGGCGAAGCAGTTTGGGGTGTACTGTGGCTGAGAGCCTGGGGACGGTTTCACTATCGTAATATCGGGGGAGAGACAGGCCAGTACAGAAGGCAGCTCTCAACTCACATCATGGTTATGGGGCTAGTACCTTTGCCCAGGCTGTGTGTGCCGGCTTAAACACAGCCACCTAACTCGAAGGAAAAACTCGGCTAGAGCCTGTGCTGCAGGTAAAACAGCTGCTCCTGAGGGTGGCAGCCTTTTGTTGTGTGCGTGCGTGAGAGCACTGCAAGGGAGTCCAAAGCTTTTTGCGAGTGAGACTCAGGCCCCAGCGAAAGGCAGAACACGACTCCCCATGTGTTTCATCAAGCTCGCACGGCAGCCCCACTTTTGCATGGAAGGCTAATAGCTAGCGTTCTAACTCGAAGAAACAACACTGTAGAGAAACCGTGCTTTAGCTACCGTCGACCTCTCTGTGGGTGAAGCAGTTTAGGTGTACTGTGGCTGAGAGCCTGGGGACTGTTTCCATTTCGTAATATCCGGGGAGAGACAGGCCGGTACAGAGGGCAGCTCTCAACTCACTACATGGTTATGGGGCTAGTTCCGTTGTCCATGGTGTGTGTGCAGGCTTAAACACAGCCACCTAACTCGAAGGAAAAACTCGGTAGAGAGCCTGTGCTGCAGGTCAAATAGCTGCTCCTGAGGGTGGCAGCATTTTGTTGTGTGCGTGCGTGAGAGCACTGCAAGGGAGTCCAAAGCTTTTTGCGAGTGAGACTCAGGCCCCAGCGAAAGGCAGAACACGACTCCCCATGTGTTTCATCACGCTAGCACGGCAGCCCCACTTTTGCATGGAAGGCTAACAGCTAGTGTTCTAACTCGAAGAAACAACACTGTAGAGAAACCGTGCTTTAGCTACCGTCGACCTCTAGACGGAGGAAGCATAACACGGAGTACCGTGGCTGAGAGCCTGGGGAACGGGTTCCATACGTGAAACCAAGGGAGAAATAGGTCCGGGCAGAAGGCACCTCTGGACTCAGCTCTTGCTACCTGCAGCTAACACTACTGCTCCATGTGTGCTTGGAATGCTATGTGCTCGACACTGACTGGCAAGAAACAAGCCTGTAAAGAATCCCAGCTGCAGCTCATTCGCCTACCAGGCTACTAACACCAAGAATCAATGCTGTAGCGTTACTGCGCTTTAGCTAACATTGCCGTTCCTGAAGCCGCAGGAGTTGTATAGTGCTCGTGTGTGAGAGACCGGGGAAAGGGTCCCATACGTGAAATGGAGTGAGAAACAGGCCGGTGCGGAAGGCAGCTCTCAACTCACCTCTTGTTTATGAGGCTAGTAGCCTTGCCCCGGGGGTGCCTGCAGGCCATCAGCCAACCACCTAACTCAAAGGAACAACTCTGTAGGGAATTCCTGCTTCGGCTAAAAGAGCCATGCCTCAGGGTGGACGCATTGTGTGGTGTGCATGCGTGAGTGCACAGCAAGTGAGTCCAAAACCATTTTCCTTGTGAGACCCAGGCCCCGGAAGAAGCCAGAACACGACTCCCCACTTGCTCCATGAAACTAGTACTGCGGCCCCACTTTTGAATGGAAGTCTAATAGCTAGCCCTCTAACTCGAAGAAACAACACTGTAGAGAAACCGTGCTTTAGCTACCGTCGACCTCTCTGTGGGCGAAGCAGTTTAGGGTGTACTGTGGCTGAGAGCCTGGGGACGGTTTCAATATCGTAATATCGGGGGAGAGACAGAGGGCAGCTCTCAACCCACATCATGGTTATGGGGCTAGTACCGTTGCCCAGGGTGTGTGTGCAGGCTTAAATGAAGCCACCTAACTCGAAGGAAAAACTCGGTTGAGAGCCTGTGCTTCAGGTAAAACAGCTGCTCCTGAGGGTGGCAGCATTTTGTTGTGTGCGTGCGTGAGAGCACTGCAAGGGAGTCCAAAGCTTTTTGCGAGTGAGACTCAAGCCCCAGCGAAAGGCAGAACACGACTCCCCATGTGTTTGACCACGCTAGCACGGCAGCCCCACATTTGCATGGAAGTCTAATAGCTAGCGTTCTAACTCGAAGAAACAACACAGTAGAGAAACCGTGCTTTAGCTACCGTCCACCTCTCTGTGGGCGAAGCAGTTTAGGGTGTACTGTGGCTGAGAGCCTGGGGACGGTTTCAATATCGTAATATCGGGGGAGAGACAGGCCGGTACAGAGGGCAGCTCTCAACCCACATCATGGTTATGGGGCTAGTACCGTTGCCCAGGGTGTGTGTGCAGGCTTAAATGAAGCCACCTAACTCGAAGGAAAAACTCGGTTGAGACCCTGTGCTTCAGGTAAAACAGCTGCTCCTGAGGGTGGCAGCATTTTGTTGTGTGCGTGCGTGAGAGCACTGCAAGGGAGTCCAAAGCTTTTTGCGAGTGAGACTCAGGGCCCAACAAAAGGCAGAACACGACTCCCCATGTGTTTGACCAAGCTAGCACGGCAGCCCCACATTTGCATGGAAGTCTAATAGCTAGCGTTCTAACTCGAAGAAACAACACTGTAGAGAAACCGTGCTTTAGCTACCGTCGACCTCTCTGTGGGCGAAGCAGTTTAGGGTGTACTGTGGCTCAGAGCCTGGGGACGGTTTCAATATCGTAATATCGGGGAGAGACAGGCCGGTACAGAAGGCAGCTCTCAACTCACATCATGGTTATGGGGCTAGTACCGTTGCCCAGGCTGTGTGTGCCGGCTTAAACACAGCCACCTAACTCGAAGGAAAAACACGGTAGAGGATCCGTGCTTCAGCTAAAACAGCCGCTCCTGAGGGTGGAAGCATTTGGTTGTGTGCGTGCGTGAGAGGACTGCAAGGGAGTCCAAAGTTTCTGCGAGTGAGACTCAGGCCCCAGCAAAAGGCAGAACACGATTCCCCGTGTGTTTCATTTAGCTAGCACTGCGGCCCTACTTTTGCATGGAAGTCTAATCGCTAGCGTTCTCCCTGGAAGAAACAACACGGTGGAGAAACCGTGCTTTAGCTACCATCCACCTCTGTGAGGGAGGAAGCACTTTCCAGGCTACCGTGGGGGAGAGCCTGAGGAACGGGTTCCTTACGTGAAACCGAGGGAGAAGGAGTCCGGGCCAGAAGGCCCCTCTCGAATCAGCTCTTGTTACCTGAAGCTAACACTTCGGCTCCATGTGTGCATAGGAATGCTAAGGGCTCCACACTGATTTGGCAGAAAGAAGCCGCTCAAGAACCCCAGCTTCAGCTCATTCGCCTCTCCACAGGGTGGCAGCATTTTCAAGTCTGCTTGAGTGCAAACCTGGGGAAGGAGTCCCAGCAGAATTCGGAGGGAGAAATAAGCATGGGCAGAAGGCACCTATCGACTCAACTCTTGTTTCGGGAAACTAGATCGGCTCTCCCGTGTGTGCGTGGAGTCCTCAGTGCCATCCACGCAACGCAAAGGAACAAAACTGTAGAGAACCCGTGCCTCAGCAAAGATCGCCCTTCCTGAGCGTTAACTTCATCTATTGTGTGTTTTTGTGAAAGCATGAGAAATGGAACCTAAACGTAACTCGGAGTGAGAAGCAGGCCAGAAGGAAGGCTGCTGTCGACTCACCTCTTGTTTGAGGAGATTAGCACTGCTGTACCCTGTGTGCCTGGATGCCTAGTTACCAGGCTACTAACACCAAGAATCAATCCTATAGAGTGACTGCGCTTGAGTTAACATTGCCGTTCCTGAAGCAGGAGGAATTTGACACTGCTCGTGTACGAGAGACCAGGCGTCACCAGACGTGAAATGGAGTGAGAAACAGGCCCGTGCGGAAGGCAGCTCTCAAGTCACCTCTGGTTGATGAGGCTAGTGCCCTTGGCCCGGGGGTGCCTGCAGGCCTAAAGCCAACCACCTAACTCAAAGGAACAACTCTGTAGGGAATTCCTGCTTCGGCTAAAAGAGCCATGCCTCAGGGTGGACGCATTTTGCTGTGTGCATGCGTGAGCGCACTGCAAGTGAGTCCAAAACCATTTTCCTTGTGAGACCCAGGCCCCGGAAGAAGCCAGAACACGACTCCCCACTTGCTCCATGAAGCTAGTACTGCGGCCCCACTTTTGCATGGAAGTCTAATAGCTAGTTTTCTAACTCGGAGGAAAAACCCTGTAGAGAAACCGTGCTTTAGTTACCGTCGACCTCTCTGTGGGCGAAGCAGTTTAGGGTGTACTGTGGCTGAGAGCCTGGGGACGGTTTCCATTTCGTAATATCGGGGGAGAGAGAGGCCGGTACATAAGGCAGCTCTAAACTCACTACATGGTTATGGGGCTAGTTCCGTTGCCCCGTGGGTGTGTGCTGGCTTAAACACAACCACCTAACTCGAAAGAAAAACTCAGTACAGAATCTGTGCTTCAGCTAAAACAGCTGCTCCTGAGGGTGGAAGCTTCTTTCGTGTGTGTGCGTGAGAGCACTGCAAGGGAGTCGCAAACCGAATTCGGAGGGAGCCTCAGGCAGCTGCAGAAGGCAGCACACGACTCCTCACTTATTTCGTGAAGCCAGCACTGCGGCCCCAATTTTGCATGGAGGTCTAATAGCTAGCGTTCTAACTCGAAGAAACAACACTGTAGAGAAACCGTGCTTTAGCTGTCATCGACCTCTCTGTGGGCGAAGCAGTTTGGGGTGTACTGTGGCTGAGAGCCTGGGGACGGTTTCACTATCGTAATATCGGGGGAGAGACAGGCCAGTACAGAAGGCAGCTCTCAACTCACATCATGGTTATGGGGCTAGTACCTTTGCCCAGGCTGTGTGTGCCGGCTTAAACACAGCCACCTAACTCGAAGGAAAAACTCGGCTAGAGCCTGTGCTGCAGGTAAAACAGCTGCTCCTGAGGGTGGCAGCCTTTTGTTGTGTGCGTGCGTGAGAGCACTGCAAGGGAGTCCAAAGCTTTTTGCGAGTGAGACTCAGGCCCCAGCGAAAGGCAGAACACGACTCCCCATGTGTTTCATCAAGCTCGCACGGCAGCCCCACTTTTGCATGGAAGGCTAATAGCTAGCGTTCTAACTCGAAGAAACAACACTGTAGAGAAACCGTGCTTTAGCTACCGTCGACCTCTCTGTGGGTGAAGCAGTTTAGGTGTACTGTGGCTGAGAGCCTGGGGACTGTTTCCATTTCGTAATATCCGGGGAGAGACAGGCCGGTACAGAGGGCAGCTCTCAACTCACTACATGGTTATGGGGCTAGTTCCGTTGTCCATGGTGTGTGTGCAGGCTTAAACACAGCCACCTAACTCGAAGGAAAAACTCGGTAGAGAGCCTGTGCTGCAGGTCAAATAGCTGCTCCTGAGGGTGGCAGCATTTTGTTGTGTGCGTGCGTGAGAGCACTGCAAGGGAGTCCAAAGCTTTTTGCGAGTGAGACTCAGGCCCCAGCGAAAGGCAGAACACGACTCCCCATGTGTTTCATCACGCTAGCACGGCAGCCCCACTTTTGCATGGAAGGCTAACAGCTAGTGTTCTAACTCGAAGAAACAACACTGTAGAGAAACCGTGCTTTAGCTACCGTCGACCTCTAGACGGAGGAAGCATAACACGGAGTACCGTGGCTGAGAGCCTGGGGAACGGGTTCCATACGTGAAACCAAGGGAGAAATAGGTCCGGGCAGAAGGCACCTCTGGACTCAGCTCTTGCTACCTGCAGCTAACACTACTGCTCCATGTGTGCTTGGAATGCTATGTGCTCGACACTGACTGGCAAGAAACAAGCCTGTAAAGAATCCCAGCTGCAGCTCATTCGCCTACCAGGCTACTAACACCAAGAATCAATGCTGTAGCGTTACTGCGCTTTAGCTAACATTGCCGTTCCTGAAGCCGCAGGAGTTGTATAGTGCTCGTGTGTGAGAGACCGGGGAAAGGGTCCCATACGTGAAATGGAGTGAGAAACAGGCCGGTGCGGAAGGCAGCTCTCAACTCACCTCTTGTTTATGAGGCTAGTAGCCTTGCCCCGGGGGTGCCTGCAGGCCATCAGCCAACCACCTAACTCAAAGGAACAACTCTGTAGGGAATTCCTGCTTCGGCTAAAAGAGCCATGCCTCAGGGTGGACGCATTGTGTGGTGTGCATGCGTGAGTGCACAGCAAGTGAGTCCAAAACCATTTTCCTTGTGAGACCCAGGCCCCGGAAGAAGCCAGAACACGACTCCCCACTTACTCCATGAAACTAGTACTGCGGCCCCACTTTTGAATGGAAGTCTAATAGCTAGCCCTCTAACTCGAAGAAACAACACTGTAGAGAAACCGTGCTTTAGCTACCGTCGACCTCTCTGTGGGCGAAGCAGTTTAGGGTGTACTGTGGCTGAGAGCCTGGGGACGGTTTCAATATCGTAATATCGGGGGAGAGACAGAGGGCAGCTCTCAACCCACATCATGGTTATGGGGCTAGTACCGTTGCCCAGGGTGTGTGTGCAAGCTTAAATGAAGCCACCTAACTCGAAGGAAAAACTCGGTTGAGAGCCTGTGCTTCAGGTAAAACAGCTGCTCCTGAGGGTGGCAGCATTTTGTTGTGTGCGTGCGTGAGAGCACTGCAAGGGAGTCCAAAGCTTTTTGCGAGTGAGACTCAAGCCCCAGCGAAAGGCAGAACACGACTCCCCATGTGTTTGACCACGCTAGCACGGCAGCCCCACATTTGCATGGAAGTCTAATAGCTAGCGTTCTAACTCGAAGAAACAACACAGTAGAGAAACCGTGCTTTAGCTACCGTCCACCTCTCTGTGGGCGAAGCAGTTTAGGGTGTACTGTGGCTGAGAGCCTGGGGACGGTTTCAATATCGTAATATCGGGGGAGAGACAGGCCGGTACAAAGGGCAGCTCTCAACCCACATCATGATTATGGGGCTAGTACCGTTGCCCAGGGTGTGTGTGCAGGCTTAAATGAAGCCACCTAACTCGAAGGAAAAACTCGGTTGAGACCCTGTGCTTCAGGTAAAACAGCTGCTCCTGAGGGTGGCAGCATTTTGTTGTGTGCGTGCGTGAGAGCACTGCAAGGGAGTCCAAAGCTTTTTGCGAGTGAGACTCAGGGCCCAACAAACGGCAGAACACGACTCCCCATGTGTTTGACCAAGCTAGCACGGCAGCCCCACATTTGCATGGAAGTCTAATAGCTAGCGTTCTAACTCGAAGAAACAACACAGTAGAGAAACCGTGCTTTAGCTACCGTCGACCTCTCTGTGGGCGAAGCAGTTTAGGGTGTACTGTGGCTCAGAGCCTGGGGACGGTTTCAATATCGTAATATCGGGGAGAGACAGGCCGGTACAGAAGGCAGCTCTCAACTCACATCATGGTTATGGGGCTAGTACCGTTGCCCAGGCTGTGTGTGCCGGCTTAAACACAGCCACCTAACTCGAAGGAAAAACACGGTAGAGGATCCGTGCTTCAGCTAAAACAGCCGCTCCTGAGGGTGGAAGCATTTGGTTGTGTGCGTGCGTGAGAGGACTGCAAGGGAGTCCAAAGTTTCTGCGAGTGAGACTCAGGCCCCAGCAAAAGGCAGAACACGATTCCCCGTGTGTTTCATTTAGCTAGCACTGCGGCCCTACTTTTGCATGGAAGTCTAATCGCTAGCGTTCTCCCTGGAAGAAACAACACGGTGGAGAAACCGTGCTTTAGCTACCATCCACCTCTGTGAGGGAGGAAGCACTTTCCAGGCTACCGTGGGGGAGAGCCTGAGGAACGGGTTCCTTACGTGAAACCGAGGGAGAAGGAGTCCGGGCCAGAAGGCCCCTCTCGAATCAGCTCTTGTTACCTGAAGCTAACACTTCGGCTCCATGTGTGCATAGGAATGCTAAGGGCTCCACACTGATTTGGCAGAAAGAAGCCGGTCAAGAAGCCCAGCTTCAGCTCATTCGCCTCTCCACAGGGTGGCAGCATTTTCAAGTCTGCTCGAGTGCAAACCTGGGGAAGGAGTCCCAGCAGAATTCGGAGGGAGAAATAAGCATGGGCAGAAGGCACCTATCGACTCAACTCTTGTTTCGGGAAACTAGATCGGCTCTCCCGTGTGTGCGTGGAGTCCTCAGTGCCATCCACGCAACGCAAAGGAACAAAACTGTAGAGAACCCGTGCCTCAGCAAAGATCGCCCTTCCTGAGCGTTAACTTCATCTATTGTGTGTTTTTGTGAAAGCATGAGAAATGGAACCTAAACGTAACTCGGAGTGAGAAGCAGGCCAGAAGGAAGGCTGCTGTCGACTCACCTCTTGTTTGAGGAGATTAGCACTGCTGTACCCTGTGTGCCTGGATGCCTAGTTACCAGGCTACTAACACCAAGAATCAATCCTATAGAGTGACTGCGCTTGAGTTAACATTGCCGTTCCTGAAGCAGGAGGAATTTGACACTGCTCGTGTACGAGAGACCAGGCGTCACCAGACGTGAAATGGAGTGAGAAACAGGCCCGTGCGGAAGGCAGCTCTCAAGTCACCTCTGGTTGATGAGGCTAGTGCCCTTGGCCCGGGGGTGCCTGCAGGCCTAAAGCCAACCACCTAACTCAAAGGAACAACTCTGTAGGGAATTCCTGCTTCGGCTAAAAGAGCCATGCCTCAGGGTGGACGCATTTTGCTGTGTGCATGCGTGAGCGCACTGCAAGTGAGTCCAAAACCATTTTCCTTGTGAGACCCAGGCCCCGGAAGAAGCCAGAACACGACTCCCCACTTGCTCCATGAAGCTAGTACTGCGGCCCCACTTTTGCATGGAAGTCTAATAGCTAGTTTTCTAACTCGGAGGAAAAACCCTGTAGAGAAACCGTGCTTTAGTTACCGTCGACCTCTCTGTGGGCGAAGCAGTTTAGGGTGTACTGTGGCTGAGAGCCTGGGGACGGTTTCCATTTCGTAATATCGGGGGAGAGAGAGGCCGGTACATAAGGCAGCTCTAAACTCACTACATGGTTATGGGGCTAGTTCCGTTGCCCCGTGGGTGTGTGCTGGCTTAAACACAACCACCTAACTCGAAAGAAAAACTCAGTACAGAATCTGTGCTTCAGCTAAAACAGCTGCTCCTGAGGGTGGAAGCTTCTTTCGTGTGTGTGCGTGAGAGCACTGCAAGGGAGTCGCAAACCGAATTCGGAGGGAGCCTCAGGCAGCTGCAGAAGGCAGCACACGACTCCTCACTTATTTCGTGAAGCCAGCACTGCGGCCCCAATTTTGCATGGAGGTCTAATAGCTAGCGTTCTAACTCGAAGAAACAACACTGTAGAGAAACCGTGCTTTAGCTGTCATCGACCTCTCTGTGGGCGAAGCAGTTTGGGGTGTACTGTGGCTGAGAGCCTGGGGACGGTTTCACTATCGTAATATCGGGGGAGAGACAGGCCAGTACAGAAGGCAGCTCTCAACTCACATCATGGTTATGGGGCTAGTACCTTTGCCCAGGCTGTGTGTGCCGGCTTAAACACAGCCACCTAACTCGAAGGAAAAACTCGGCTAGAGCCTGTGCTGCAGGTAAAACAGCTGCTCCTGAGGGTGGCAGCATTTTGTTGTGTGCGTGCGTGAGAGCACTGCAAGGGAGTCCAAAGCTTTTTGCGAGTGAGACTCAGGCCCCAGCGAAAGGCAGAACACGACTCCCCATGTGTTTCATCAAGCTCGCACGGCAGCCCCACTTTTGCATGGAAGGCTAATAGCTAGCGTTCTAACTCGAAGAAACAACACTGTAGAGAAACCGTGCTTTAGCTACCGTCGACCTCTCTGTGGGTGAAGCAGTTTAGGTGTACTGTGGCTGAGAGCCTGGGGACTGTTTCCATTTCGTAATATCCGGGGAGAGACAGGCCGGTACAGAGGGCAGCTCTCAACTCACTACATGGTTATGGGGCTAGTTCCGTTGTCCATGGTGTGTGTGCAGGCTTAAACACAGCCACCTAACTCGAAGGAAAAACTCGGTAGAGAGCCTGTGCTGCAGGTCAAATAGCTGCTCCTGAGGGTGGCAGCATTTTGTTGTGTGCGTGCGTGAGAGCACTGCAAGGGAGTCCAAAGCTTTTTGCGAGTGAGACTCAGGCCCCAGCGAAAGGCAGAACACGACTCCCCATGTGTTTCATCACGCTAGCACGGCAGCCCCACTTTTGCATGGAAGGCTAACAGCTAGTGTTCTAACTCGAAGAAACAACACTGTAGAGAAACCGTGCTTTAGCTACCGTCGACCTCTCTGTGGGCGAAGCAGTTTAGGGTGTACTGTGGCTGAGAGCCTGGGGACGGTTTCAATATCGTAATATCGGGGGAGAGACAGAGGGCAGCTCTCAACCCACATCATGGTTATGGGGCTAGTACCGTTGCCCAGGGTGTGTGTGCAAGCTTAAATGAAGCCACCTAACTCGAAGGAAAAACTCGGTTGAGAGCCTGTGCTTCAGGTAAAACAGCTGCTCCTGAGGGTGGCAGCATTTTGTTGTGTGCGTGCGTGAGAGCACTGCAAGGGAGTCCAAAGCTTTTTGCGAGTGAGACTCAAGCCCCAGCGAAAGGCAGAACACGACTCCCCATGTGTTTGACCACGCTAGCACGGCAGCCCCACATTTGCATGGAAGTCTAATAGCTAGCGTTCTAACTCGAAGAAACAACACAGTAGAGAAACCGTGCTTTAGCTACCGTCCACCTCTCTGTGGGCGAAGCAGTTTAGGGTGTACTGTGGCTGAGAGCCTGGGGACGGTTTCAATATCGTAATATCGGGGGAGAGACAGGCCGGTACAGAGGGCAGCTCTCAACCCACATCATGATTATGGGGCTAGTACCGTTGCCCAGGGTGTGTGTGCAGGCTTAAATGAAGCCACCTAACTCGAAGGAAAAACTCGGTTGAGACCCTGTGCTTCAGGTAAAACAGCTGCTCCTGAGGGTGGCAGCATTTTGTTGTGTGCGTGCGTGAGAGCACTGCAAGGGAGTCCAAAGCTTTTTGCGAGTGAGACTCAGGGCCCAACAAACGGCAGAACACGACTCCCCATGTGTTTGACCAAGCTAGCACGGCAGCCCCACATTTGCATGGAAGTCTAATAGCTAGCGTTCTAACTCGAAGAAACAACACAGTAGAGAAACCGTGCTTTAGCTACCGTCGACCTCTCTGTGGGCGAAGCAGTTTAGGGTGTACTGTGGCTCAGAGCCTGGGGACGGTTTCAATATCGTAATATCGGGGAGAGACAGGCCGGTACAGAAGGCAGCTCTCAACTCACATCATGGTTATGGGGCTAGTACCGTTGCCCAGGCTGTGTGTGCCGGCTTAAACACAGCCACCTAACTCGAAGGAAAAACACGGTAGAGGATCCGTGCTTCAGCTAAAACAGCCGCTCCTGAGGGTGGAAGCATTTGGTTGTGTGCGTGCGTGAGAGGACTGCAAGGGAGTCCAAAGTTTCTGCGAGTGAGACTCAGGCCCCAGCAAAAGGCAGAACACGATTCCCCGTGTGTTTCATTTAGCTAGCACTGCGGCCCTACTTTTGCATGGAAGTCTAATCGCTAGCGTTCTCCCTGGAAGAAACAACACGGTGGAGAAACCGTGCTTTAGCTACCATCCACCTCTGTGAGGGAGGAAGCACTTTCCAGGCTACCGTGGGGGAGAGCCTGAGGAACGGGTTCCTTACGTGAAACCGAGGGAGAAGGAGTCCGGGCCAGAAGGCCCCTCTCGAATCAGCTCTTGTTACCTGAAGCTAACACTTCGGCTCCATGTGTGCATAGGAATGCTAAGGGCTCCACACTGATTTGGCAGAAAGAAGCCGGTCAAGAAGCCCAGCTTCAGCTCATTCGCCTCTCCACAGGGTGGCAGCATTTTCAAGTCTGCTTGAGTGCAAACCTGGGGAAGGAGTCCCAGCAGAATTCGGAGGGAGAAATAAGCATGGGCAGAAGGCACCTATCGACTCAACTCTTGTTTCGGGAAACTAGATCGGCTCTCCCGTGTGTGCGTGGAGTCCTCAGTGCCATCCACGCAACGCAAAGGAACAAAACTGTAGAGAACCCGTGCCTCAGCAAAGATCGCCCTTCCTGAGCGTTAACTTCATCTATTGTGTGTTTTTGTGAAAGCATGAGAAATGGAACCTAAACGTAACTCGGAGTGAGAAGCAGGCCAGAAGGAAGGCTGCTGTCGACTCACCTCTTGTTTGAGGAGATTAGCACTGCTGTACCCTGTGTGCCTGGATGCCTAGTTACCAGGCTACTAACACCAAGAATCAATCCTATAGAGTGACTGCGCTTGAGTTAACATTGCCGTTCCTGAAGCAGGAGGAATTTGACACTGCTCGTGTACGAGAGACCAGGCGTCACCAGACGTGAAATGGAGTGAGAAACAGGCCGGTGCGGAAGGCAGCTCTCAAGTCACCTCTGGTTGATGAGGCTAGTGCCCTTGGCCCGGGGGTGCCTGCAGGCCTAAAGCCAACCACCTAACTCAAAGGAACAACTCTGTAGGGAATTCCTGCTTCGGCTAAAAGAGCCATGCCTCAGGGTGGACGCATTTTGCTGTGTGCATGCGTGAGCGCACTGCAAGTGAGTCCAAAACCATTTTCCTTGTGAGACCCAGGCCCCGGAAGAAGCCAGAACACGACTCCCCACTTGCTCCATGAAGCTAGTACTGCGGCCCCACTTTTGCATGGAAGTCTAATAGCTAGTTTTCTAACTCGGAGGAAAAACCCTGTAGAGAAACCGTGCTTTAGTTACCGTCGACCTCTCTGTGGGCGAAGCAGTTTAGGGTGTACTGTGGCTGAGAGCCTGGGGACGGTTTCCATTTCGTAATATCGGGGGAGAGAGAGGCCGGTACATAAGGCAGCTCTAAACTCACTACATGGTTATGGGGCTAGTTCCGTTGCCCCGTGGGTGTGTGCTGGCTTAAACACAACCACCTAACTCGAAAGAAAAACTCAGTACAGAATCTGTGCTTCAGCTAAAACAGCTGCTCCTGAGGGTGGAAGCTTCTTTCGTGTGTGTGCGTGAGAGCACTGCAAGGGAGTCGCAAACCGAATTCGGAGGGAGCCTCAGGCAGCTGCAGAAGGCAGCACACGACTCCTCACTTATTTCGTGAAGCCAGCACTGCGGCCCCAATTTTGCATGGAGGTCTAATAGCTAGCGTTCTAACTCGAAGAAACAACACTGTAGAGAAACCGTGCTTTAGCTGTCATCGACCTCTCTGTGGGCGAAGCAGTTTGGGGTGTACTGTGGCTGAGAGCCTGGGGACGGTTTCACTATCGTAATATCGGGGGAGAGACAGGCCAGTACAGAAGGCAGCTCTCAACTCACATCATGGTTATGGGGCTAGTACCTTTGCCCAGGCTGTGTGTGCCGGCTTAAACACAGCCACCTAACTCGAAGGAAAAACTCGGCTAGAGCCTGTGCTGCAGGTAAAACAGCTGCTCCTGAGGGTGGCAGCCTTTTGTTGTGTGCGTGCGTGAGAGCACTGCAAGGGAGTCCAAAGCTTTTTGCGAGTGAGACTCAGGCCCCAGCGAAAGGCAGAACACGACTCCCCATGTGTTTCATCAAGCTCGCACGGCAGCCCCACTTTTGCATGGAAGGCTAATAGCTAGCGTTCTAACTCGAAGAAACAACACTGTAGAGAAACCGTGCTTTAGCTACCGTCGACCTCTCTGTGGGTGAAGCAGTTTAGGTGTACTGTGGCTGAGAGCCTGGGGACTGTTTCCATTTCGTAATATCCGGGGAGAGACAGGCCGGTACAGAGGGCAGCTCTCAACTCACTACATGGTTATGGGGCTAGTTCCGTTGTCCATGGTGTGTGTGCAGGCTTAAACACAGCCACCTAACTCGAAGGAAAAACTCGGTAGAGAGCCTGTGCTGCAGGTCAAATAGCTGCTCCTGAGGGTGGCAGCATTTTGTTGTGTGCGTGCGTGAGAGCACTGCAAGGGAGTCCAAAGCTTTTTGCGAGTGAGACTCAGGCCCCAGCGAAAGGCAGAACACGACTCCCCATGTGTTTCATCACGCTAGCACGGCAGCCCCACTTTTGCATGGAAGGCTAACAGCTAGTGTTCTAACTCGAAGAAACAACACTGTAGAGAAACCGTGCTTTAGCTACCGTCGACCTCTAGACGGAGGAAGCATAACACGGAGTACCGTGGCTGAGAGCCTGGGGAACGGGTTCCATACGTGAAACCAAGGGAGAAATAGGTCCGGGCAGAAGGCACCTCTGGACTCAGCTCTTGCTACCTGCAGCTAACACTACTGCTCCATGTGTGCTTGGAATGCTATGTGCTCGACACTGACTGGCAAGAAACAAGCCTGTAAAGAATCCCAGCTGCAGCTCATTCGCCTACCAGGCTACTAACACCAAGAATCAATGCTGTAGCGTTACTGCGCTTTAGCTAACATTGCCGTTCCTGAAGCCGCAGGAGTTGTATAGTGCTCGTGTGTGAGAGACCGGGGAAAGGGTCCCATACGTGAAATGGAGTGAGAAACAGGCCGGTGCGGAAGGCAGCTCTCAACTCACCTCTTGTTTATGAGGCTAGTAGCCTTGCCCCGGGGGTGCCTGCAGGCCATCAGCCAACCACCTAACTCAAAGGAACAACTCTGTAGGGAATTCCTGCTTCGGCTAAAAGAGCCATGCCTCAGGGTGGACGCATTGTGTGGTGTGCATGCGTGAGTGCACAGCAAGTGAGTCCAAAACCATTTTCCTTGTGAGACCCAGGCCCCGGAAGAAGCCAGAACACGACTCCCCACTTGCTCCATGAAACTAGTACTGCGGCCCCACTTTTGAATGGAAGTCTAATAGCTAGCCCTCTAACTCGAAGAAACAACACTGTAGAGAAACCGTGCTTTAGCTACCGTCGACCTCTCTGTGGGCGAAGCAGTTTAGGGTGTACTGTGGCTGAGAGCCTGGGGACGGTTTCAATATCGTAATATCGGGGGAGAGACAGAGGGCAGCTCTCAACCCACATCATGGTTATGGGGCTAGTACCGTTGCCCAGGGTGTGTGTGCAGGCTTAAATGAAGCCACCTAACTCGAAGGAAAAACTCGGTTGAGAGCCTGTGCTTCAGGTAAAACAGCTGCTCCTGAGGGTGGCAGCATTTTGTTGTGTGCGTGCGTGAGAGCACTGCAAGGGAGTCCAAAGCTTTTTGCGAGTGCGACTCAAGCCCCAGCGAAAGGCAGAACACGACTCCCCATGTGTTTGACCACGCTAGCACGGCAGCCCCACATTTGCATGGAAGTCTAATAGCTAGCGTTCTAACTCGAAGAAACAACACAGTAGAGAAACCGTGCTTTAGCTACCGTCCACCTCTCTGTGGGCGAAGCAGTTTAGGGTGTACTGTGGCTGAGAGCCTGGGGACGGTTTCAATATCGTAATATCGGGGGAGAGACAGGCCGGTACAGAGGGCAGCTCTCAACCCACATCATGGTTATGGGGCTAGTACCGTTGCCCAGGGTGTGTGTGCAGACTTAAATGAAGCCACCTAACTCGAAGGAAAAACTCGGTTGAGACCCTGTGCTTCAGGTAAAACAGCTGCTCCTGAGGGTGGCAGCATTTTGTTGTGTGCGTGCGTGAGAGCACTGCAAGGGAGTCCAAAGCTTTTTGCGAGTGAGACTCAGGGCCCAACAAAAGGCAGAACACGACTCCCCAGGTGTTTGACCAAGCTAGCACGGCAGCCCCACATTTGCATGGAAGTCTAATAGCTAGCGTTCTAACTCGAAGAAACAACACAGTAGAGAAACCGTGCTTTAGCTACCGTCGACCTCTCTGTGGGCGAAGCAGTTTAGGGTGTACTGTGGCTCAGAGCCTGGGGACGGTTTCAATATCGTAATATCGGGGAGAGACAGGCCGGTACAGAAGGCAGCTCTCAACTCACATCATGGTTATGGGGCTAGTACCGTTGCCCAGGCTGTGTGTGCCGGCTTAAACACAGCCACCTAACTCGAAGGAAAAACACGGTAGAGGATCCGTGCTTCAGCTAAAACAGCCGCTCCTGAGGGTGGAAGCATTTGGTTGTGTGCGTGCGTGAGAGGACTGCAAGGGAGTCCAAAGTTTCTGCGAGTGAGACTCAGGCCCCAGCAAAAGGCAGAACACGATTCCCCGTGTGTTTCATTTAGCTAGCACTGCGGCCCTACTTTTGCATGGAAGTCTAATCGCTAGCGTTCTCCCTGGAAGAAACAACACGGTGGAGAAACCGTGCTTTAGCTACCATCCACCTCTGTGAGGGAGGAAGCACTTTCCAGGCTACCGTGGGGGAGAGCCTGAGGAACGGGTTCCTTACGTGAAACCGAGGGAGAAGGAGTCCGGGCCAGAAGGCCCCTCTCGAATCAGCTCTTGTTACCTGAAGCTAACACTTCGGCTCCATGTGTGCATAGGAATGCTAAGGGCTCCACACTGATTTGGCAGAAAGAAGCCGGTCAAGAAGCCCAGCTTCAGCTCATTCGCCTCTCCACAGGGTGGCAGCATTTTCAAGTCTGCTTGAGTGCAAACCTGGGGAAGGAGTCCCAGCAGAATTCGGAGGGAGAAATAAGCATGGGCAGAAGGCACCTATCGACTCAACTCTTGTTTCGGGAAACTAGATCGGCTCTCCCGTGTGTGCGTGGAGTCCTCAGTGCCATCCACGCAACGCAAAGGAACAAAACTGTAGAGAACCCGTGCCTCAGCAAAGATCGCCCTTCCTGAGCGTTAACTTCATCTATTGTGTGTTTTTGTGAAAGCATGAGAAATGGAACCTAAACGTAACTCGGAGTGAGAAGCAGGCCAGAAGGAAGGCTGCTGTCGACTCACCTCTTGTTTGAGGAGATTAGCACTGCTGTACCCTGTGTGCCTGGATGCCTAGTTACCAGGCTACTAACACCAAGAATCAATCCTATAGAGTGACTGCGCTTGAGTTAACATTGCCGTTCCTGAAGCAGGAGGAATTTGACACTGCTCGTGTACGAGAGACCAGGCGTCACCAGACGTGAAATGGAGTGAGAAACAGGCCCGTGCGGAAGGCAGCTCTCAAGTCACCTCTGGTTGATGAGGCTAGTGCCCTTGGCCCGGGGGTGCCTGCAGGCCTAAAGCCAACCACCTAACTCAAAGGAACAACTCTGTAGGGAATTCCTGCTTCGGCTAAAAGAGCCATGCCTCAGGGTGGACGCATTTTGCTGTGTGCATGCGTGAGCGCACTGCAAGTGAGTCCAAAACCATTTTCCTTGTGAGACCCAGGCCCCGGAAGAAGCCAGAACACGACTCCCCACTTGCTCCATGAAGCTAGTACTGCGGCCCCACTTTTGCATGGAAGTCTAATAGCTAGTTTTCTAACTCGGAGGAAAAACCCTGTAGAGAAACCGTGCTTTAGTTACCGTCGACCTCTCTGTGGGCGAAGCAGTTTAGGGTGTACTGTGGCTGAGAGCCTGGGGACGGTTTCCATTTCGTAATATCGGGGGAGAGAGAGGCCGGTACATAAGGCAGCTCTAAACTCACTACATGGTTATGGGGCTAGTTCCGTTGCCCCGTGGGTGTGTGCTGGCTTAAACACAACCACCTAACTCGAAAGAAAAACTCAGTACAGAATCTGTGCTTCAGCTAAAACAGCTGCTCCTGAGGGTGGAAGCTTCTTTCGTGTGTGTGCGTGAGAGCACTGCAAGGGAGTCGCAAACCGAATTCGGAGGGAGCCTCAGGCAGCTGCAGAAGGCAGCACACGACTCCTCACTTATTTCGTGAAGCCAGCACTGCGGCCCCAATTTTGCATGGAGGTCTAATAGCTAGCGTTCTAACTCGAAGAAACAACACTGTAGAGAAACCGTGCTTTAGCTGTCATCGACCTCTCTGTGGGCGAAGCAGTTTGGGGTGTACTGTGGCTGAGAGCCTGGGGACGGTTTCACTATCGTAATATCGGGGGAGAGACAGGCCAGTACAGAAGGCAGCTCTCAACTCACATCATGGTTATGGGGCTAGTACCTTTGCCCAGGCTGTGTGTGCCGGCTTAAACACAGCCACCTAACTCGAAGGAAAAACTCGGCTAGAGCCTGTGCTGCAGGTAAAACAGCTGCTCCTGAGGGTGGCAGCATTTTGTTGTGTGCGTGCGTGAGAGCACTGCAAGGGAGTCCAAAGCTTTTTGCGAGTGAGACTCAGGCCCCAGCGAAAGGCAGAACACGACTCCCCATGTGTTTCATCAAGCTCGCACGGCAGCCCCACTTTTGCATGGAAGGCTAATAGCTAGCGTTCTAACTCGAAGAAACAACACTGTAGAGAAACCGTGCTTTAGCTACCGTCGACCTCTCTGTGGGTGAAGCAGTTTAGGTGTACTGTGGCTGAGAGCCTGGGGACTGTTTCCATTTCGTAATATCCGGGGAGAGACAGGCCGGTACAGAGGGCAGCTCTCAACTCACTACATGGTTATGGGGCTAGTTCCGTTGTCCATGGTGTGTGTGCAGGCTTAAACACAGCCACCTAACTCGAAGGAAAAACTCGGTAGAGAGCCTGTGCTGCAGGTCAAATAGCTGCTCCTGAGGGTGGCAGCATTTTGTTGTGTGCGTGCGTGAGAGCACTGCAAGGGAGTCCAAAGCTTTTTGCGAGTGAGACTCAGGCCCCAGCGAAAGGCAGAACACGACTCCCCATGTGTTTCATCACGCTAGCACGGCAGCCCCACTTTTGCATGGAAGGCTAACAGCTAGTGTTCTAACTCGAAGAAACAACACTGTAGAGAAACCGTGCTTTAGCTACCGTCGACCTCTAGACGGAGGAAGCATAACACGGAGTACCGTGGCTGAGAGCCTGGGGAACGGGTTCCATACGTGAAACCAAGGGAGAAATAGGTCCGGGCAGAAGGCACCTCTGGACTCAGCTCTTGCTACCTGCAGCTAACACTACTGCTCCATGTGTGCTTGGAATGCTATGTGCTCGACACTGACTGGCAAGAAACAAGCCTGTAAAGAATCCCAGCTGCAGCTCATTCGCCTACCAGGCTACTAACACCAAGAATCAATGCTGTAGCGTTACTGCGCTTTAGCTAACATTGCCGTTCCTGAAGCCGCAGGAGTTGTATAGTGCTCGTGTGTGAGATACCGGGGAAAGGGTCCCATACGTGAAATGGAGTGAGAAACAGGCCGGTGCGGAAGGCAGCTCTCAACTCACCTCTTGTTTATGAGGCTAGTAGCCTTGCCCCGGGGGTGCCTGCAGGCCATCAGCCAACCACCTAACTCAAAGGAACAACTCTGTAGGGAATTCCTGCTTCGGCTAAAAGAGCCATGCCTCAGGGTGGACGCATTTTGCTGTGTGCATGCGTGAGCGCACTGCAAGTGAGTCCAAAACCATTTTCCTTGTGAGACCCAGGCCCCGGAAGAAGCCAGAACACGACTCCCCACTTGCTCCATGAAGCTAGTACTGCGGCCCCACTTTTGCATGGAAGTCTAATAGCTAGTTTTCTAACTCGGAGGAAAAACCCTGTAGAGAAACCGTGCTTTAGTTACCGTCGACCTCTCTGTGGGCGAAGCAGTTTAGGGTGTACTGTGGCTGAGAGCCTGGGGACGGTTTCCATTTCGTAATATCGGGGGAGAGAGAGGCCGGTACATAAGGCAGCTCTAAACTCACTACATGGTTATGGGGCTAGTTCCGTTGCCCCGTGGGTGTGTGCTGGCTTAAACACAACCACCTAACTCGAAAGAAAAACTCAGTACAGAATCTGTGCTTCAGCTAAAACAGCTGCTCCTGAGGGTGGAAGCTTCTTTCGTGTGTGTGCGTGAGAGCACTGCAAGGGACTCGCAAACCGAATTCGGAGGGAGCCTCAGGCAGCTGCAGAAGGCAGCACACGACTCCTCACTTATTTCGTGAAGCCAGCACTGCGGCCCCAATTTTGCATGGAGGTCTAATAGCTAGCGTTCTAACTCGAAGAAACAACACTGTAGAGAAACCGTGCTTTAGCTGTCATCGACCTCTCTGTGGGCGAAGCAGTTTGGGGTGTACTGTGGCTGAGAGCCTGGGGACGGTTTCACTATCGTAATATCGGGGGAGAGACAGGCCAGTACAGAAGGCAGCTCTCAACTCACATCATGGTTATGGGGCTAGTACCTTTGCCCAGGCTGTGTGTGCCGGCTTAAACACAGCCACCTAACTCGAAGGAAAAACTCGGCTAGAGCCTGTGCTGCAGGTAAAACAGCTGCTCCTGAGGGTGGCAGCATTTTGTTGTGTGCGTGCGTGAGAGCACTGCAAGAGAGTCCAAAGCTTTTTGCGAGTGAGACTCAGGCCCCAGCGAAAGGCAGAACACGACTCCCCATGTGTTTCATCAAGCTCGCACGGCAGCCCCACTTTTGCATGGAAGGCTAATAGCTAGCGTTCTAACTCGAAGAAACAACACTGTAGAGAAACCGTGCTTTAGCTACCGTCGACCTCTCTGTGGGTGAAGCAGTTTAGGTGTACTGTGGCTGAGAGCCTGGGGACTGTTTCCATTTCGTAATATCCGGGGAGAGACAGGCCGGTACAGAGGGCAGCTCTCAACTCACTACATGGTTATGGGGCTAGTTCCGTTGTCCATGGTGTGTGTGCAGGCTTAAACACAGCCACCTAACTCGAAGGAAAAACTCGGTAGAGAGCCTGTGCTGCAGGTCAAATAGCTGCTCCTGAGGGTGGCAGCATTTTGTTGTGTGCGTGCGTGAGAGCACTGCAAGGGAGTCCAAAGCTTTTTGCGAGTGAGACTCAGGCCCCAGCGAAAGGCAGAACACGACTCCCCATGTGTTTCATCACGCTAGCACGGCAGTCCCACTTTTGCATGGAAGGCTAACAGCTAGTGTTCTAACTCGAAGAAACAACACTGTAGAGAAACCGTGCTTTAGCTACCGTCGACCTCTAGACGGAGGAAGCATAACACGGAGTACTGTGGCTGAGAGCCTGGGGAACGGGTTCCATACGTGAAACCAAGGGAGAAATAGGTCCGGGCAGAAGGCACCTCTGGACTCAGCTCTTGCTACCTGCAGCTAACACTACTGCTCCATGTGTGCTTGGAATGCTATGTGCTCAACACTGACTGGCAAGAAACAAGCCTGTAAAGAATCCCAGCTGCAGCTCATTCGCCTACCAGGCTACTAACACCAAGAATCAATGCTGTAGCGTTACTGCGCTTTAGCTAACATTGCCGTTCCTGAAGCCGCAGGAGTTGTATAGTGCTCGTGTGTGAGAGACCGGGGAAAGGGTCCCATACGTGAAATGGAGTGAGAAACAGGCCGGTGCGGAAGGCAGCTCTCAACTCACCTCTTGTTTATGAGGCTAGTAGCCTTGCCCCGGGGGTGCCTGCAGGCCATCAGCCAACCACCTAACTCAAAGGAACAACTCTGTAGGGAATTCCTGCTTCGGCTAAAAGAGCCATGCCTCAGGGTGGACGCATTGTGTGGTGTGCATGCGTGAGTGCACAGCAAGTGAGTCCAAAACCATTTTCCTTGTGAGACCCAGGCCCCGGAAGAAGCCAGAACACGACTCCCCACTTGCTCCATGAAACTAGTACTGCGGCCCCACTTTTGAATGGAAGTCTAATAGCTAGCCCTCTAACTCGAAGAAACAACACTGTAGAGAAACCGTGCTTTAGCTACCGTCGACCTCTCTGTGGGCGAAGCAGTTTAGGGTGTACTGTGGCTGAGAGCCTGGGGACGGTTTCAATATCGTAATATCGGGGGAGAGACAGAGGGCAGCTCTCAACCCACATCATGGTTATGGGGCTAGTACCGTTGCCCAGGGTGTGTGTGCAGGCTTAAATGAAGCCACCTAACTCGAAGGAAAAACTCGGTTGAGAGCCTGTGCTTCAGGTAAAACAGCTGCTCCTGAGGGTGGCAGCATTTTGTTGTGTGCGTGCGTGAGAGCACTGCAAGGGAGTCCAAAGCTTTTTGCGAGTGAGACTCAAGCCCCAGCGAAAGGCAGAACACGACTCCCCATGTGTTTGACCACGCTAGCACGGCAGCCCCACATTTGCATGGAAGTCTAATAGCTAGCGTTCTAACTCGAAGAAACAACACAGTAGAAAAACCGTGCTTTAGCTACCGTCCACCTCTCTGTGGGCGAAGCAGTTTAGGGTGTACTGTGGCTGAGAGCCTGGGGACGGTTTCAATATCGTAATATCAGGGGAGAGACAGGCCGGTACAGAGGGCAGCTCTCAACCCACATCATGGTTATGGGGCTAGTACCGTTGCCCAGGGTGTGTGTGCAGGCTTAAATGAAGCCACCTAACTCGAAGGAAAAACTCGGTTGAGACCCTGTGCTTCAGGTAAAACAGCTGCTCCTGAGGGTGGCAGCATTTTGTTGTGTGCGTGCGTGAGAGCACTGCAAGGGAGTCCAAAGCTTTTTGCGAGTGAGACTCAGGGCCCAACAAAAGGCAGAACACGACTCCCCATGTGTTTGACCAAGCTAGCACGGCAGCCCCACATTTGCATGGAAGTCTAATAGCTAGCGTTCTAACTCGAAGAAACAACACAGTAGAGAAACCGTGCTTTAGCTACCGTCGACCTCTCTGTGGGCGAAGCAGTTTAGGGTGTACTGTGGCTCAGAGCCTGGGGACGGTTTCAATATCGTAATATCGGGGAGAGACAGGCCGGTACAGAAGGCAGCTCTCAACTCACATCATGGTTATGGGGCTAGTACCGTTGCCCAGGCTGTGTGTGCCGGCTTAAACACAGCCACCTAACTCGAAGGAAAAACACGGTAGAGGATCCGTGCTTCAGCTAAAACAGCCGCTCCTGAGGGTGGAAGCATTTGGTTGTGTGCGTGCGTGAGAGGACTGCAAGGGAGTCCAAAGTTTCTGCGAGTGAGACTCAGGCCCCAGCAAAAGGCAGAACACGATTCCCCGTGTGTTTCATTTAGCTAGCACTGCGGCCCTACTTTTGCATGGAAGTCTAATCGCTAGCGTTCTCCCTGGAAGAAACAACACGGTGGAGAAACCGTGCTTTAGCTACCATCCACCTCTGTGAGGGAGGAAGCACTTTCCAGGCTACCGTGGGGGAGAGCCTGAGGAACGGGTTCCTTACGTGAAACCGAGGGAGAAGGAGTCCGGGCCAGAAGGCCCCTCTCGAATCAGCTCTTGTTACCTGAAGCTAACACTTCGGCTCCATGTGTGCATAGGAATGCTAAGGGCTCCACACTGATTTGGCAGAAAGAAGCCGGTCAAGAAGCCCAGCTTCAGCTCATTCGCCTCTCCACAGGGTGGCAGCATTTTCAAGTCTGCTTGAGTGCAAACCTGGGGAAGGAGTCCCAGCAGAATTCGGAGGGAGAAATAAGCATGGGCAGAAGGCACCTATCGACTCAACTCTTGTTTCGGGAAACTAGATCGGCTCTCCCGTGTGTGCGTGGAGTCCTCAGTGCCATCCACGCAACGCAAAGGAACAAAACTGTAGAGAACCCGTGCCTCAGCAAAGATCGCCCTTCCTGAGCGTTAACTTCATCTATTGTGTGTTTTTGTGAAAGCATGAGAAATGGAACCTAAACGTAACTCGGAGTGAGAAGCAGGCCAGAAGGAAGGCTGCTGTCGACTCACCTCTTGTTTGAGGAGATTAGCACTGCTGTACCCTGTGTGCCTGGATGCCTAGTTACCAGGCTACTAACACCAAGAATCAATCCTATAGAGTGACTGCGCTTGAGTTAACATTGCCGTTCCTGAAGCAGGAGGAATTTGACACTGCTCGTGTACGAGAGACCAGGCGTCACCAGACGTGAAATGGAGTGAGAAACAGGCCGGTGCGGAAGGCAGCTCTCAAGTCACCTCTGGTTGATGAGGCTAGTGCCCTTGGCCCGGGGGTGCCTGCAGGCCTAAAGCCAACCACCTAACTCAAAGGAACAACTCTGTAGGGAATTCCTGCTTCGGCTAAAAGAGCCATGCCTCAGGGTGGACGCATTTTGCTGTGTGCATGCGTGAGCGCACTGCAAGTGAGTCCAAAACCATTTTCCTTGTGAGACCCAGGCCCCGGAAGAAGCCAGAACACGACTCCCCACTTGCTCCATGAAGCTAGTACTGCGGCCCCACTTTTGCATGGAAGTCTAATAGCTAGCTTTCTAACTCGGAGGAAAAACCCTGTAGAGAAACCGTGCTTTAGTTACCGTCGACCTCTCTGTGGGCGAAGCAGTTTAGGGTGTACTGTGGCTGAGAGCCTGGGGACGGTTTCCATTTCGTAATATCGGGGGAGAGAGAGGCCGGTACATAAGGCAGCTCTAAACTCACTACATGGTTATGGGGCTAGTTCCGTTGCCCCGTGGGTGTGTGCTGGCTTAAACACAACCACCTAACTCGAAAGAAAAACTCAGTACAGAATCTGTGCTTCAGCTAAAACAGCTGCTCCTGAGGGTGGAAGCTTCTTTCGTGTGTGTGCGTGAGAGCACTGCAAGGGAGTCGCAAACCGAATTCGGAGGGAGCCTCAGGCAGCTGCAGAAGGCAGCACACGACTCCTCACTTATTTCGTGAAGCCAGCACTGCGGCCCCAATTTTGCATGGAGGTCTAATAGCTAGCGTTCTAACTCGAAGAAACAACACTGTAGAGAAACCGTGCTTTAGCTGTCATCGACCTCTCTGTGGGCGAAGCAGTTTGGGGTGTACTGTGGCTGAGAGCCTGGGGACGGTTTCACTATCGTAATATCGGGGGAGAGACAGGCCAGTACAGAAGGCAGCTCTCAACTCACATCATGGTTATGGGGCTAGTACCTTTGCCCAGGCTGTGTGTGCCGGCTTAAACACAGCCACCTAACTCGAAGGAAAAACTCGGCTAGAGCCTGTGCTGCAGGTAAAACAGCTGCTCCTGAGGGTGGCAGCCTTTTGTTGTGTGCGTGCGTGAGAGCACTGCAAGGGAGTCCAAAGCTTTTTGCGAGTGAGACTCAGGCCCCAGCGAAAGGCAGAACACGACTCCCCATGTGTTTCATCAAGCTCGCACGGCAGCCCCACTTTTGCATGGAAGGCTAATAGCTAGCGTTCTAACTCGAAGAAACAACACTGTAGAGAAACCGTGCTTTAGCTACCGTCGACCTCTCTGTGGGTGAAGCAGTTTAGGTGTACTGTGGCTGAGAGCCTGGGGACTGTTTCCATTTCGTAATATCCGGGGAGAGACAGGCCGGTACAGAGGGCAGCTCTCAACTCACTACATGGTTATGGGGCTAGTTCCGTTGTCCATGGTGTGTGTGCAGGCTTAAACACAGCCACCTAACTCGAAGGAAAAACTCGGTAGAGAGCCTGTGCTGCAGGTCAAATAGCTGCTCCTGAGGGTGGCAGCATTTTGTTGTGTGCGTGCGTGAGAGCACTGCAAGGGAGTCCAAAGCTTTTTGCGAGTGAGACTCAGGCCCCAGCGAAAGGCAGAACACGACTCCCCATGTGTTTCATCACGCTAGCACGGCAGCCCCACTTTTGCATGGAAGGCTAACAGCTAGTGTTCTAACTCGAAGAAACAACACTGTAGAGAAACCGTGCTTTAGCTACCGTCGACCTCTAGACGGAGGAAGCATAACACGGAGTACCGTGGCTGAGAGCCTGGGGAACGGGTTCCATACGTGAAACCAAGGGAGAAATAGGTCCGGGCAGAAGGCACCTCTGGACTCAGCTCTTGCTACCTGCAGCTAACACTACTGCTCCATGTGTGCTTGGAATGCTATGTGCTCGACACTGACTGGCAAGAAACAAGCCTGTAAAGAATCCCAGCTGCAGCTCATTCGCCTACCAGGCTACTAACACCAAGAATCAATGCTGTAGCGTTACTGCGTTTTAGCTAACATTGCCGTTCCTGAAGCCGCAGGAGTTGTATAGTGCTCGTGTGTGAGAGACCGGGGAAAGGGTCCCATACGTGAAATGGAGTGAGAAACAGGCCGGTGCGGAAGGCAGCTCTCAACTCACCTCTTGTTTATGAGGCTAGTAGCCTTGCCCCGGGGGTGCCTGCAGGCCATCAGCCAACCACCTAACTCAAAGGAACAACTCTGTAGGGAATTCCTGCTTCGGCTAAAAGAGCCATGCCTCAGGGTGGACGCATTGTGTGGTGTGCATGCGTGAGTGCACAGCAAGTGAGTCCAAAACCATTTTCCTTGTGAGACCCAGGCCCCGGAAGAAGCCAGAACACGACTCCCCACTTGCTCCATGAAACTAGTACTGCGGCCCCACTTTTGAATGGAAGTCTAATAGCTAGCCCTCTAACTCGAAGAAACAACACTGTAGAGAAACCGTGCTTTAGCTACCGTCGACCTCTCTGTGGGCGAAGCAGTTTAGGGTGTACTGTGGCTGAGAGCCTGGGGACGGTTTCAATATCGTAATATCGGGGGAGAGACAGAGGGCAGCTCTCAACCCACATCATGGTTATGGGGCTAGTACCGTTGCCCAGGGTGTGTGTGCAGGCTTAAATGAAGCCACCTAACTCGAAGGAAAAACTCGGTTGAGAGCCTGTGCTTCAGGTAAAACAGCTGCTCCTGAGGGTGGCAGCATTTTGTTGTGTGCGTGCGTGAGAGCACTGCAAGGGAGTCCAAAGCTTTTTGCGAGTGAGACTCAAGCCCCAGCGAAAGGCAGAACACGACTCCCCATGTGTTTGACCACGCTAGCACGGCAGCCCCACATTTGCATGGAAGTCTAATAGCTAGCGTTCTAACTCGAAGAAACAACACAGTAGAGAAACCGTGCTTTAGCTACCGTCCACCTCTCTGTGGGCGAAGCAGTTTAGGGTGTACTGTGGCTGAGAGCCTGGGGACGGTTTCAATATCGTAATATCGGGGGAGAGACAGGCCGGTACAGAGGGCAGCTCTCAACCCACATCATGGTTATGGGGCTAGTACCGTTGCCCAGGGTGTGTGTGCAGGCTTAAATGAAGCCACCTAACTCGAAGGAAAAACTCGGTTGAGACCCTGTGCTTCAGGTAAAACAGCTGCTCCTGAGGGTGGCAGCATTTTGTTGTGTGCGTGCGTGAGAGCACTGCAAGGGAGTCCAAAGCTTTTTGCGAGTGAGACTCAGGGCCCAACAAAAGGCAGAACACGACTCCCCATGTGTTTGACCAAGCTAGCACGGCAGCCCCACATTTGCATGGAAGTCTAATAGCTAGCGTTCTAACTCGAAGAAACAACACTGTAGAGAAACCGTGCTTTAGCTACCGTCGACCTCTCTGTGGGCGAAGCAGTTTAGGGTGTACTGTGGCTCAGAGCCTGGGGACGGTTTCAATATCGTAATATCGGGGAGAGACAGGCCGGTACAGAAGGCAGCTCTCAACTCACATCATGGTTATGGGGCTAGTACCGTTGCCCAGGCTGTGTGTGCCGGCTTAAACACAGCCACCTAACTCGAAGGAAAAACACGGTAGAGGATCCGTGCTTCAGCTAAAACAGCCGCTCCTGAGGGTGGAAGCATTTGGTTGTGTGCGTGCGTGAGAGGACTGCAAGGGAGTCCAAAGTTTCTGCGAGTGAGACTCAGGCCCCAGCAAAAGGCAGAACACGATTCCCCGTGTGTTTCATTTAGCTAGCACTGCGGCCCTACTTTTGCATGGAAGTCTAATCGCTAGCGTTCTCCCTGGAAGAAACAACACGGTGGAGAAACCGTGCTTTAGCTACCATCCACCTCTGTGAGGGAGGAAGCACTTTCCAGGCTACCGTGGGGGAGAGCCTGAGGAACGGGTTCCTTACGTGAAACCGAGGGAGAAGGAGTCCGGGCCAGAAGGCCCCTCTCGAATCAGCTCTTGTTACCTGAAGCTAACACTTCGGCTCCATGTGTGCATAGGAATGCTAAGGGCTCCACACTGATTTGGCAGAAAGAAGCCGGTCAAGAAGCCCAGCTTCAGCTCATTCGCCTCTCCACAGGGTGGCAGCATTTTCAAGTCTGCTTGAGTGCAAACCTGGGGAAGGAGTCCCAGCAGAATTCGGAGGGAGAAATAAGCATGGGCAGAAGGCACCTATCGACTCAACTCTTGTTTCGGGAAACTAGATCGGCTCTCCCGTGTGTGCGTGGAGTCCTCAGTGCCATCCACGCAACGCAAAGGAACAAAACTGTAGAGAACCCGTGCCTCAGCAAAGATCGCCCTTCCTGAGCGTTAACTTCATCTATTGTGTGTTTTTGTGAAAGCATGAGAAATGGAACCTAAACGTAACTCGGAGTGAGAAGCAGGCCAGAAGGAAGGCTGCTGTCGACTCACCTCTTGTTTGAGGAGATTAGCACTGCTGTACCCTGTGTGCCTGGATGCCTAGTTACCAGGCTACTAACACCAAGAATCAATCCTATAGAGTGACTGCGCTTGAGTTAACATTGCCGTTCCTGAAGCAGGAGGAATTTGACACTGCTCGTGTACGAGAGACCAGGCGTCACCAGACGTGAAATGGAGTGAGAAACAGGCCGGTGCGGAAGGCAGCTCTCAAGTCACCTCTGGTTGATGAGGCTAGTGCCCTTGGCCCGGGGGTGCCTGCAGGCCTAAAGCCAACCACCTAACTCAAAGGAACAACTCTGTAGGGAATTCCTGCTTCGGCTAAAAGAGCCATGCCTCAGGGTGGACGCATTTTGCTGTGTGCATGCGTGAGCGCACTGCAAGTGAGTCCAAAACCATTTTCCTTGTGAGACCCAGGCCCCGGAAGAAGCCAGAACACGACTCCCCACTTGCTCCATGAAGCTAGTACTGCGGCCCCACTTTTGCATGGAAGTCTAATAGCTAGTTTTCTAACTCGGAGGAAAAACCCTGTAGAGAAACCGTGCTTTAGTTACCGTCGACCTCTCTGTGGGCGAAGCAGTTTAGGGTGTACTGTGGCTGAGAGCCTGGGGACGGTTTCCATTTCGTAATATCGGGGGAGAGAGAGGCCGGTACATAAGGCAGCTCTAAACTCACTACATGGTTATGGGGCTAGTTCCGTTGCCCCGTGGGTGTGTGCTGGCTTAAACACAACCACCTAACTCGAAAGAAAAACTCAGTACAGAATCTGTGCTTCAGCTAAAACAGCTGCTCCTGAGGGTGGAAGCTTCTTTCGTGTGTGTGCGTGAGAGCACTGCAAGGGAGTCGCAAACCGAATTCGGAGGGAGCCTCAGGCAGCTGCAGAAGGCAGCACACGACTCCTCACTTATTTCGTGAAGCCAGCACTGCGGCCCCAATTTTGCATGGAGGTCTAATAGCTAGCGTTCTAACTCGAAGAAACAACACTGTAGAGAAACCGTGCTTTAGCTGTCATCGACCTCTCTGTGGGCGAAGCAGTTTGGGGTGTACTGTGGCTGAGAGCCTGGGGACGGTTTCACTATCGTAATATCGGGGGAGAGACAGGCCAGTACAGAAGGCAGCTCTCAACTCACATCATGGTTATGGGGCTAGTACCTTTGCCCAGGCTGTGTGTGCCGGCTTAAACACAGCCACCTAACTCGAAGGAAAAACTCGGCTAGAGCCTGTGCTGCAGGTAAAACAGCTGCTCCTGAGGGTGGCAGCCTTTTGTTGTGTGCGTGCGTGAGAGCACTGCAAGGGAGTCCAAAGCTTTTTGCGAGTGAGACTCAGGCCCCAGCGAAAGGCAGAACACGACTCCCCATGTGTTTCATCAAGCTCGCACGGCAGCCCCACTTTTGCATGGAAGGCTAATAGCTAGCGTTCTAACTCGAAGAAACAACACTGTAGAGAAACCGTGCTTTAGCTACCGTCGACCTCTCTGTGGGTGAAGCAGTTTAGGTGTACTGTGGCTGAGAGCCTGGGGACTGTTTCCATTTCGTAATATCCGGGGAGAGACAGGCCGGTACAGAGGGCAGCTCTCAACTCACTACATGGTTATGGGGCTAGTTCCGTTGTCCATGGTGTGTGTGCAGGCTTAAACACAGCCACCTAACTCGAAGGAAAAACTCGGTAGAGAGCCTGTGCTGCAGGTCAAATAGCTGCTCCTGAGGGTGGCAGCATTTTGTTGTGTGCGTGCGTGAGAGCACTGCAAGGGAGTCCAAAGCTTTTTGCGAGTGAGACTCAGGCCCCAGCGAAAGGCAGAACACGACTCCCCATGTGTTTCATCACGCTAGCACGGCAGCCCCACTTTTGCATGGAAGGCTAACAGCTAGTGTTCTAACTCGAAGAAACAACACTGTAGAGAAACCGTGCTTTAGCTACCGTCGACCTCTAGACGGAGGAAGCATAACACGGAGTACCGTGGCTGAGAGCCTGGGGAACGGGTTCCATACGTGAAACCAAGGGAGAAATAGGTCCGGGCAGAAGGCACCTCTGGACTCAGCTCTTGCTACCTGCAGCTAACACTACTGCTCCATGTGTGCTTGGAATGCTATGTGCTCGACACTGACTGGCAAGAAACAAGCCTGTAAAGAATCCCAGCTGCAGCTCATTCGCCTACCAGGCTACTAACACCAAGAATCAATGCTGTAGCGTTACTGCGTTTTAGCTAACATTGCCGTTCCTGAAGCCGCAGGAGTTGTATAGTGCTCGTGTGTGAGAGACCGGGGAAAGGGTCCCATACGTGAAATGGAGTGAGAAACAGGCCGGTGTGGAAGGCAGCTCTCAACTCACCTCTTGTTTATGAGGCTAGTAGCCTTGCCCCGGGGGTGCCTGCAGGCCATCAGCCAACCACCTAACTCAAAGGAACAACTCTGTAGGGAATTCCTGCTTCGGCTAAAAGAGCCATGCCTCAGGGTGGACGCATTGTGTGGTGTGCATGCGTGAGTGCACAGCAAGTGAGTCCAAAACCATTTTCCTTGTGAGACCCAGGCCCCGGAAGAAGCCAGAACACGACTCCCCACTTGCTCCATGAAACTAGTACTGCGGCCCCACTTTTGAATGGAAGTCTAATAGCTAGCCCTCTAACTCGAAGAAACAACACTGTAGAGAAACCGTGCTTTAGCTACCGTCGACCTCTCTGTGGGCGAAGCAGTTTAGGGTGTACTGTGGCTGAGAGCCTGGGGACGGTTTCAATATCGTAATATCGGGGGAGAGACAGAGGGCAGCTCTCAACCCACATCATGGTTATGGGGCTAGTACCGTTGCCCAGGGTTTGTGTGCAGGCTTAAATGAAGCCACCTAACTCGAAGGAAAAACTCGGTTGAGAGCCTGTGCTTCAGGTAAAACAGCTGCTCCTGAGGGTGGCAGCATTTTGTTGTGTGCGTGCGTGAGAGCACTGCAAGGGAGTCCAAAGCTTTTTGCGAGTGCGACTCAAGCCCCAGCGAAAGGCAGAACACGACTCCCCATGTGTTTGACCACGCTAGCACGGCAGCCCCACATTTGCATGGAAGTCTAATAGCTAGCGTTCTAACTCGAAGAAACAACACAGTAGAGAAACCGTGCTTTAGCTACCGTCCACCTCTCTGTGGGCGAAGCAGTTTAGGGTGTACTGTGGCTGAGAGCCTGGGGACGGTTTCAATATCGTAATATCAGGGGAGAGACAGGCCGGTACAGAGGGCAGCTCTCAACCCACATCATGGTTATGGGGCTAGTACCGTTGCCCAGGGTGTGTGTGCAGGCTTAAATGAAGCCACCTAACTCGAAGGAAAAACTCGGTTGAGACCCTGTGCTTCAGGTAAAACAGCTGCTCCTGAGGGTGGCAGCATTTTGTTGTGTGCGTGCGTGAGAGCACTGCAAGGGAGTCCAAAGCTTTTTGCGAGTGAGACTCAGGGCCCAACAAAAGGCAGAACACGACTCCCCATGTGTTTGACCAAGCTAGCACGGCAGCCCCACATTTGCATGGAAGTCTAATAGCTAGCGTTCTAACTCGAAGAAACAACACAGTAGAGAAACCGTGCTTTAGCTACCGTCGACCTCTCTGTGGGCGAAGCAGTTTAGGGTGTACTGTGGCTCAGAGCCTGGGGACGGTTTCAATATCGTAATATCGGGGAGAGACAGGCCGGTACAGAAGGCAGCTCTCAACTCACATCATGGTTATGGGGCTAGTACCGTTGCCCAGGCTGTGTGTGCCGGCTTAAACACAGCCACCTAACTCGAAGGAAAAACACGGTAGAGGATCCGTGCTTCAGCTAAAACAGCCGCTCCTGAGGGTGGAAGCATTTGGTTGTGTGCGTGCGTGAGAGGACTGCAAGGGAGTCCAAAGTTTCTGCGAGTGAGACTCAGGCCCCAGCAAAAGGCAGAACACGATTCCCCGTGTGTTTCATTTAGCTAGCACTGCGGCCCTACTTTTGCATGGAAGTCTAATCGCTAGCGTTCTCCCTGGAAGAAACAACACGGTGGAGAAACCGTGCTTTAGCTACCATCCACCTCTGTGAGGGAGGAAGCACTTTCCAGGCTACCGTGGGGGAGAGCCTGAGGAACGGGTTCCTTACGTGAAACCGAGGGAGAAGGAGTCCGGGCCAGAAGGCCCCTCTCGAATCAGCTCTTGTTACCTGAAGCTAACACTTCGGCTCCATGTGTGCATAGGAATGCTAAGGGCTCCACACTGATTTGGCAGAAAGAAGCCGGTCAAGAAGCCCAGCTTCAGCTCATTCGCCTCTCCACAGGGTGGCAGCATTTTCAAGTCTGCTTGAGTGCAAACCTGGGGAAGGAGTCCCAGCAGAATTCGGAGGGAGAAATAAGCATGGGCAGAAGGCACCTATCGACTCAACTCTTGTTTCGGGAAACTAGATCGGCTCTCCCGTGTGTGCGTGGAGTCCTCAGTGCCATCCACGCAACGCAAAGGAACAAAACTGTAGAGAACCCGTGCCTCAGCAAAGATCGCCCTTCCTGAGCGTTAACTTCATCTATTGTGTGTTTTTGTGAAAGCATGAGAAATGGAACCTAAACGTAACTCGGAGTGAGAAGCAGGCCAGAAGGAAGGCTGCTGTCGACTCACCTCTTGTTTGAGGAGATTAGCACTGCTGTACCCTGTGTGCCTGGATGCCTAGTTACCAGGCTACTAACACCAAGAATCAATCCTATAGAGTGACTGCGCTTGAGTTAACATTGCCGTTCCTGAAGCAGGAGGAATTTGACACTGCTCGTGTACGAGAGACCAGGCGTCACCAGACGTGAAATGGAGTGAGAAACAGGCCGGTGCGGAAGGCAGCTCTCAAGTCACCTCTGGTTGATGAGGCTAGTGCCCTTGGCCCGGGGGTGCCTGCAGGCCTAAAGCCAACCACCTAACTCAAAGGAACAACTCTGTAGGGAATTCCTGCTTCGGCTAAAAGAGCCATGCCTCAGGGTGGACGCATTTTGCTGTGTGCATGCGTGAGCGCACTGCAAGTGAGTCCAAAACCATTTTCCTTGTGAGACCCAGGCCCCGGAAGAAGCCAGAACACGACTCCCCACTTGCTCCATGAAGCTAGTACTGCGGCCCCACTTTTGCATGGAAGTCTAATAGCTAGTTTTCTAACTCGGAGGAAAAACCCTGTAGAGAAACCGTGCTTTAGTTACCGTCGACCTCTCTGTGGGCGAAGCAGTTTAGGGTGTACTGTGGCTGAGAGCCTGGGGACGGTTTCCATTTCGTAATATCGGGGGAGAGAGAGGCCGGTACATAAGGCAGCTCTAAACTCACTACATGGTTATGGGGCTAGTTCCGTTGCCCCGTGGGTGTGTGCTGGCTTAAACACAACCACCTAACTCGAAAGAAAAACTCAGTACAGAATCTGTGCTTCAGCTAAAACAGCTGCTCCTGAGGGTGGAAGCTTCTTTCGTGTGTGTGCGTGAGAGCACTGCAAGGGAGTCGCAAACCTAATTCGGAGGGAGCCTCAGGCAGCTGCAGAAGGCAGCACACGACTCCTCACTTATTTCGTGAAGCCAGCACTGCGGCCCCAATTTTGCATGGAGGTCTAATAGCTAGCGTTCTAACTCGAAGAAACAACACTGTAGAGAAACCGTGCTTTAGCTGTCATCGACCTCTCTGTGGGCGAAGCAGTTTGGGGTGTACTGTGGCTGAGAGCCTGGGGACGGTTTCACTATCGTAATATCGGGGGAGAGACAGGCCAGTACAGAAGGCAGCTCTCAACTCACATCATGGTTATGGGGCTAGTACCTTTGCCCAGGCTGTGTGTGCCGGCTTAAACACAGCCACCTAACTCGAAGGAAAAACTCGGCTAGAGCCTGTGCTGCAGGTAAAACAGCTGCTCCTGAGGGTGGCAGCCTTTTGTTGTGTGCGTGCGTGAGAGCACTGCAAGGGAGTCCAAAGCTTTTTGCGAGTGAGACTCAGGCCCCAGCGAAAGGCAGAACACGACTCCCCATGTGTTTCATCAAGCTCGCACGGCAGCCCCACTTTTGCATGGAAGGCTAATAGCTAGCGTTCTAACTCGAAGAAACAACACTGTAGAGAAACCGTGCTTTAGCTACCGTCGACCTCTCTGTGGGTGAAGCAGTTTAGGTGTACTGTGGCTGAGAGCCTGGGGACTGTTTCCATTTCGTAATATCCGGGGAGAGACAGGCCGGTACAGAGGGCAGCTCTCAACTCACTACATGGTTATGGGGCTAGTTCCGTTGTCCATGGTGTGTGTGCAGGCTTAAACACAGCCACCTAACTCGAAGGAAAAACTCGGTAGAGAGCCTGTGCTGCAGGTCAAATAGCTGCTCCTGAGGGTGGCAGCATTTTGTTGTGTGCGTGCGTGAGAGCACTGCAAGGGAGTCCAAAGCTTTTTGCGAGTGAGACTCAGGCCCCAGCGAAAGGCAGAACACGACTCCCCATGTGTTTCATCACGCTAGCACGGCAGCCCCACTTTTGCATGGAAGGCTAACAGCTAGTGTTCTAACTCGAAGAAACAACACTGTAGAGAAACCGTGCTTTAGCTACCGTCGACCTCTAGACGGAGGAAGCATAACACGGAGTACCGTGGCTGAGAGCCTGGGGAACGGGTTCCATACGTGAAACCAAGGGAGAAATAGGTCCGGGCAGAAGGCACCTCTGGACTCAGCTCTTGCTACCTGCAGCTAACACTACTGCTCCATGTGTGCTTGGAATGCTATGTGCTCGACACTGACTGGCAAGAAACAAGCCTGTAAAGAATCCCAGCTGCAGCTCATTCGCCTACCAGGCTACTAACACCAAGAATCAATGCTGTAGCGTTACTGCGCTTTAGCTAACATTGCCGTTCCTGAAGCCGCAGGAGTTGTATAGTGCTCGTGTGTGAGAGACCGGGGAAAGGGTCCCATACGTGAAATGGAGTGAGAAACAGGCCGGTGCGGAAGGCAGCTCTCAACTCACCTCTTGTTTATGAGGCTAGTAGCCTTGCCCCGGGGGTGCCTGCAGGCCATCAGCCAACCACCTAACTCAAAGGAACAACTCTGTAGGGAATTCCTGCTTCGGCTAAAAGAGCCATGCCTCAGGGTGGACGCATTGTGTGGTGTGCATGCGTGAGTGCACAGCAAGTGAGTCCAAAACCATTTTCCTTGTGAGACCCAGGCCCCGGAAGAAGCCAGAACACGACTCCCCACTTGCTCCATGAAACTAGTACTGCGGCCCCACTTTTGAATGGAAGTCTAATAGCTAGCCCTCTAACTCGAAGAAACAACACTGTAGAGAAACCGTGCTTTAGCTACCGTCGACCTCTCTGTGGGCGAAGCAGTTTAGGGTGTACTGTGGCTGAGAGCCTGGGGACGGTTTCAATATCGTAATATCGGGGGAGAGACAGAGGGCAGCTCTCAACCCACATCATGGTTATGGGGCTAGTACCGTTGCCCAGGGTGTGTGTGCAGGCTTAAATGAAGCCACCTAACTCGAAGGAAAAACTCGGTTGAGAGCCTGTGCTTCAGGTAAAACAGCTGCTCCTGAGGGTGGCAGCATTTTGTTGTGTGCGTGCGTGAGAGCACTGCAAGGGAGTCCAAAGCTTTTTGCGAGTGAGACTCAAGCCCCAGCGAAAGGCAGAACACGACTCCCCATGTGTTTGACCAAGCTAGCACGGCAGCCCCACATTTGCATGGAAGTCTAATAGCTAGCGTTCTAACTCGAAGAAACAACACAGTAGAGAAACCGTGCTTTAGCTACCGTCCACCTCTCTGTGGGCGAAGCAGTTTAGGGTGTACTGTGGCTGAGAGCCTGGGGACGGTTTCAATATCGTAATATCGGGGGAGAGACAGGCCGGTACAGAGGGCAGCTCTCAACCCACATCATGGTTATGGGGCTAGTACCGTTGCCCAGGGTGTGTGTGCAGGCTTAAATGAAGCCACCTAACTCGAAGGAAAAACTCGGTTGAGAGCCTGTGCTTCAGGTAAAACAGCTGCTACTGAGGGTGGCAGCATTTTGTTGTGTGCGTGCGTGAGAGTACTGCAAGGGAGTCCAAAGCTTTTTGCGAGTGAGACTCAGGGCCCAACAAAAGGCAGAACACGACTCCCCATGTGTTTGACCAAGCTAGCACGGCAGCCCCACATTTGCATGGAAGTCTAATAGCTAGCGTTCTAACTCGAAGAAACAACACTGTAGAGAAACCGTGCTTTAGCTACCGTCGACCTCTCTGTGGGCGAAGCAGTTTAGGGTGTACTGTGGCTCAGAGCCTGGGGACGGTTTCAATATCGTAATATCGGGGAGAGACAGGCCGGTACAGAAGGCAGCTCTCAACTCACATCATGGTTATGGGGCTAGTACCGTTGCCCAGGCTGTGTGTGCCGGCTTAAACACAGCCACCTAACTCGAAGGAAAAACACGGTAGAGGATCCGTGCTTCAGCTAAAACAGCCGCTCCTGAGGGTGGAAGCATTTGGTTGTGTGCGTGCGTGAGAGGACTGCAAGGGAGTCCAAAGTTTCTGCGAGTGAGACTCAGGCCCCAGCAAAAGGCAGAACACGATTCCCCGTGTGTTTCATTTAGCTAGCACTGCGGCCCTACTTTTGCATGGAAGTCTAATCGCTAGCGTTCTCCCTGGAAGAAACAACACGGTGGAGAAACCGTGCTTTAGCTACCATCCACCTCTGTGAGGGAGGAAGCACTTTCCAGGCTACCGTGGGGGAGAGCCTGAGGAACGGGTTCCTTACGTGAAACCGAGGGAGAAGGAGTCCGGGCCAGAAGGCCCCTCTCGAATCAGCTCTTGTTACCTGAAGCTAACACTTCGGCTCCATGTGTGCATAGGAATGCTAAGGGCTCCACACTGATTTGGCAGAAAGAAGCCGGTCAAGAAGCCCAGCTTCAGCTCATTCGCCTCTCCACAGGGTGGCAGCATTTTCAAGTCTGCTTGAGTGCAAACCTGGGGAAGGAGTCCCAGCAGAATTCGGAGGGAGAAATAAGCATGGGCAGAAGGCACCTATCGACTCAACTCTTGTTTCGGGAAACTAGATCGGCTCTCCCGTGTGTGCGTGGAGTCCTCAGTGCCATCCACGCAACGCAAAGGAACAAAACTGTAGAGAACCCGTGCCTCAGCAAAGATCGCCCTTCCTGAGCGTTAACTTCATCTATTGTGTGTTTTTGTGAAAGCATGAGAAATGGAACCTAAACGTAACTCGGAGTGAGAAGCAGGCCAGAAGGAAGGCTGCTGTCGACTCACCTCTTGTTTGAGGAGATTAGCACTGCTGTACCCTGTGTGCCTGGATGCCTAGTTACCAGGCTACTAACACCAAGAATCAATCCTATAGAGTGACTGCGCTTGAGTTAACATTGCCGTTCCTGAAGCAGGAGGAATTTGACACTGCTCGTGTACGAGAGACCAGGCGTCACCAGACGTGAAATGGAGTGAGAAACAGGCCGGTGCGGAAGGCAGCTCTCAAGTCACCTCTGGTTGATGAGGCTAGTGCCCTTGGCCCGGGGGTGCCTGCAGGCCTAAAGCCAACCACCTAACTCAAAGGAACAACTCTGTAGGGAATTCCTGCTTCGGCTAAAAGAGCCATGCCTCAGGGTGGACGCATTTTGCTGTGTGCATGCGTGAGCGCACTGCAAGTGAGTCCAAAACCATTTTCCTTGTGAGACCCAGGCCCCGGAAGAAGCCAGAACACGACTCCCCACTTGCTCCATGAAGCTAGTACTGCGGCCCCACTTTTGCATGGAAGTCTAATAGCTAGTTTTCTAACTCGGAGGAAAAACCCTGTAGAGAAACCGTGCTTTAGTTACCGTCGACCTCTCTGTGGGCGAAGCAGTTTAGGGTGTACTGTGGCTGAGAGCCTGGGGACGGTTTCCATTTCGTAATATCGGGGGAGAGAGAGGCCGGTACATAAGGCAGCTCTAAACTCACTACATGGTTATGGGGCTAGTTCCGTTGCCCCGTGGGTGTGTGCTGGCTTAAACACAACCACCTAACTCGAAAGAAAAACTCAGTACAGAATCTGTGCTTCAGCTAAAACAGCTGCTCCTGAGGGTGGAAGCTTCTTTCGTGTGTGTGCGTGAGAGCACTGCAAGGGAGTCGCAAACCGAATTCGGAGGGAGCCTCAGGCAGCTGCAGAAGGCAGCACACGACTCCTCACTTATTTCGTGAAGCCAGCACTGCGGCCCCAATTTTGCATGGAGGTCTAATAGCTAGCGTTCTAACTCGAAGAAACAACACTGTAGAGAAACCGTGCTTTAGCTGTCATCGACCTCTCTGTGGGCGAAGCAGTTTGGGGTGTACTGTGGCTGAGAGCCTGGGGACGGTTTCACTATCGTAATATCGGGGGAGAGACAGGCCAGTACAGAAGGCAGCTCTCAACTCACATCATGGTTATGGGGCTAGTACCTTTGCCCAGGCTGTGTGTGCCGGCTTAAACACAGCCACCTAACTCGAAGGAAAAACTCGGCTAGAGCCTGTGCTGCAGGTAAAACAGCTGCTCCTGAGGGTGGCAGCCTTTTGTTGTGTGCGTGCGTGAGAGCACTGCAAGGGAGTCCAAAGCTTTTTGCGAGTGAGACTCAGGCCCCAGCGAAAGGCAGAACACGACTCCCCATGTGTTTCATCAAGCTCGCACGGCAGCCCCACTTTTGCATGGAAGGCTAATAGCTAGCGTTCTAACTCGAAGAAACAACACTGTAGAGAAACCGTGCTTTAGCTACCGTCGACCTCTCTGTGGGTGAAGCAGTTTAGGTGTACTGTGGCTGAGAGCCTGGGGACTGTTTCCATTTCGTAATATCCGGGGAGAGACAGGCCGGTACAGAGGGCAGCTCTCAACTCACTACATGGTTATGGGGCTAGTTCCGTTGTCCATGGTGTGTGTGCAGGCTTAAACACAGCCACCTAACTCGAAGGAAAAACTCGGTAGAGAGCCTGTGCTGCAGGTCAAATAGCTGCTCCTGAGGGTGGCAGCATTTTGTTGTGTGCGTGCGTGAGAGCACTGCAAGGGAGTCCAAAGCTTTTTGCGAGTGAGACTCAGGCCCCAGCGAAAGGCAGAACACGACTCCCCATGTGTTTCATCACGCTAGCACGGCAGCCCCACTTTTGCATGGAAGGCTAACAGCTAGTGTTCTAACTTGAAGAAACAACACTGTAGAGAAACCGTGCTTTAGCTACCGTCGACCTCTAGACGGAGGAAGCATAACACGGAGTACCGTGGCTGAGAGCCTGGGGAACGGGTTCCATACGTGAAACCAAGGGAGAAATAGGTCCGGGCAGAAGGCACCTCTGGACTCAGCTCTTGCTACCTGCAGCTAACACTACTGCTCCATGTGTGCTTGGAATGCTATGTGCTCGACACTGACTGGCAAGAAACAAGCCTGTAAAGAATCCCAGCTGCAGCTCATTCGCCTACCAGGCTACTAACACCAAGAATCAATGCTGTAGCGTTACTGCGCTTTAGCTAACATTGCCGTTCCTGAAGCCGCAGGAGTTGTATAGTGCTCGTGTGTGAGAGACCGGGGAAAGGGTCCCATACGTGAAATGGAGTGAGAAACAGGCCGGTGCGGAAGGCAGCTCTCAACTCACCTCTTGTTTATGAGGCTAGTAGCCTTGCCCCGGGGGTGCCTGCAGGCCATCAGCCAACCACCTAACTCAAAGGAACAACTCTGTAGGGAATTCCTGCTTCGGCTAAAAGAGCCATGCCTCAGGGTGGACGCATTGTGTGGTGTGCATGCGTGAGTGCACAGCAAGTGAGTCCAAAACCATTTTCCTTGTGAGACCCAGGCCCCGGAAGAAGCCAGAACACGACTCCCCACTTGCTCCATGAAACTAGTACTGCGGCCCCACTTTTGAATGGAAGTCTAATAGCTAGCCCTCTAACTCGAAGAAACAACACTGTAGAGAAACCGTGCTTTAGCTACCGTCGACCTCTCTGTGGGCGAAGCAGTTTAGGGTGTACTGTGGCTGAGAGCCTGGGGACGGTTTCAATATCGTAATATCGGGGGAGAGACAGAGGGCAGCTCTCAACCCACATCATGGTTATGGGGCTAGTACCGTTGCCCAGGGTGTGTGTGCAGGCTTAAATGAAGCCACCTAACTAGAAGGAAAAACTCGGTTGAGAGCCTGTGCTTCAGGTAAAACAGCTGCTCCTGAGGGTGGCAGCATTTTGTTGTGTGCGTGCGTGAGAGCACTGCAAGGGAGTCCAAAGCTTTTTGCGAGTGCGACTCAAGCCCCAGCGAAAGGCAGAACACGACTCCCCATGTGTTTGACCACGCTAGCACGGCAGCCCCACATTTGCATGGAAGTCTAATAGCTAGCGTTCTAACTCGAAGAAACAACACAGTAGAGAAACCGTGCTTTAGCTACCGTCCACCTCTCTGTGGGCGAAGCAGTTTAGGGTGTACTGTGGCTGAGAGCCTGGGGACGGTTTCAATATCGTAATATCGGGGGAGAGACAGGCCGGTACAGAGGGCAGCTCTCAACCCACATCATGGTTATGGGGCTAGTACCGTTGCCCAGGGTGTGTGTGCAGGCTTAAATGAAGCCACCTAACTCGAAGGAAAAACTCGGTTGAGACCCTGTGCTTCAGGTAAAACAGCTGCTCCTGAGGGTGGCAGCATTTTGTTGTGTGCGTGCGTGAGAGCACTGCAAGGGAGTCCAAAGCTTTTTGCGAGTGAGACTCAGGGCCCAACAAAAGGCAGAACACGACTCCCCATGTGTTTGACCAAGCTAGCACGGCAGCCCCACATTTGCATGGAAGTCTAATAGCTAGCGTTCTAACTCGAAGAAACAACACTGTAGAGAAACCGTGCTTTAGCTACCGTCGACCTCTCTGTGGGCGAAGCAGTTTAGGGTGTACTGTGGCTCAGAGCCTGGGGACGGTTTCAATATCGTAATATCGGGGAGAGACAGGCCGGTACAGAAGGCAGCTCTCAACTCACATCATGGTTATGGGGCTAGTACCGTTGCCCAGGCTGTGTGTGCCGGCTTAAACACAGCCACCTAACTCGAAGGAAAAACACGGTAGAGGATCCGTGCTTCAGCTAAAACAGCCGCTCCTGAGGGTGGAAGCATTTGGTTGTGTGCGTGCGTGAGAGGACTGCAAGGGAGTCCAAAGTTTCTGCGAGTGAGACTCAGGCCCCAGCAAAAGGCAGAACACGATTCCCCGTGTGTTTCATTTAGCTAGCACTGCGGCCCTACTTTTGCATGGAAGTCTAATCGCTAGCGTTCTCCCTGGAAGAAACAACACGGTGGAGAAACCGTGCTTTAGCTACCATCCACCTCTGTGAGGGAGGAAGCACTTTCCAGGCTACCGTGGGGGAGAGCCTGAGGAACGGGTTCCTTACGTGAAACCGAGGGAGAAGGAGTCCGGGCCAGAAGGCCCCTCTCGAATCAGCTCTTGTTACCTGAAGCTAACACTTCGGCTCCATGTGTGCATAGGAATGCTAAGGGCTCCACACTGATTTGGCAGAAAGAAGCCGGTCAAGAAGCCCAGCTTCAGCTCATTTGCCTCTCCACAGGGTGGCAGCATTTTCAAGTCTGCTTGAGTGCAAACCTGGGGAAGGAGTCCCAGCAGAATTCGGAGGGAGAAATAAGCATGGGCAGAAGGCACCTATCGACTCAACTCTTGTTTCGGGAAACTAGATCGGCTCTCCCGTGTGTGCGTGGAGTCCTCAGTGCCATCCACGCAACGCAAAGGAACAAAACTGTAGAGAACCCGTGCCTCAGCAAAGATCGCCCTTCCTGAGCGTTAACTTCATCTATTGTGTGTTTTTGTGAAAGCATGAGAAATGGAACCTAAACGTAACTCGGAGTGAGAAGCAGGCCAGAAGGAAGGCTGCTGTCGACTCACCTCTTGTTTGAGGAGATTAGCACTGCTGTACCCTGTGTGCCTGGATGCCTAGTTACCAGGCTACTAACACCAAGAATCAATCCTATAGAGTGACTGCGCTTGAGTTAACATTGCCGTTCCTGAAGCAGGAGGAATTTGACACTGCTCGTGTACGAGAGACCAGGCGTCACCAGACGTGAAATGGAGTGAGAAACAGGCCGGTGCGGAAGGCAGCTCTCAAGTCACCTCTGGTTGATGAGGCTAGTGCCCTTGGCCCGGGGGTGCCTGCAGGCCTAAAGCCAACCACCTAACTCAAAGGAACAACTCTGTAGGGAATTCCTGCTTCGGCTAAAAGAGCCATGCCTCAGGGTGGACGCATTTTGCTGTGTGCATGCGTGAGCGCACTGCAAGTGAGTCCAAAACCATTTTCCTTGTGAGACCCAGGCCCCGGAAGAAGCCAGAACACGACTCCCCACTTGCTCCATGAAGCTAGTACTGCGGCCCCACTTTTGCATGGAAGTCTAATAGCTAGTTTTCTAACTCGGAGGAAAAACCCTGTAGAGAAACCGTGCTTTAGTTACCGTCGACCTCTCTGTGGGCGAAGCAGTTTAGGGTGTACTGTGGCTGAGAGCCTGGGGACGGTTTCCATTTCGTAATATCGGGGGAGAGAGAGGCCGGTACATAAGGCAGCTCTAAACTCACTACATGGTTATGGGGCTAGTTCCGTTGCCCCGTGGGTGTGTGCTGGCTTAAACACAACCACCTAACTCGAAAGAAAAACTCAGTACAGAATCTGTGCTTCAGCTAAAACAGCTGCTCCTGAGGGTGGAAGCTTCTTTCGTGTGTGTGCGTGAGAGCACTGCAAGGGAGTCGCAAACCGAATTCGGAGGGAGCCTCAGGCAGCTGCAGAAGGCAGCACACGACTCCTCACTTATTTCGTGAAGCCAGCACTGCGGCCCCAATTTTGCATGGAGGTCTAATAGCTAGCGTTCTAACTCGAAGAAACAACACTGTAGAGAAACCGTGCTTTAGCTGTCATCGACCTCTCTGTGGGCGAAGCAGTTTGGGGTGTACTGTGGCTGAGAGCCTGGGGACGGTTTCACTATCGTAATATCGGGGGAGAGACAGGCCAGTACAGAAGGCAGCTCTCAACTCACATCATGGTTATGGGGCTAGTACCTTTGCCCAGGCTGTGTGTGCCGGCTTAAACACAGCCACCTAACTCGAAGGAAAAACTCGGCTAGAGCCTGTGCTGCAGGTAAAACAGCTGCTCCTGAGGGTGGCAGCCTTTTGTTGTGTGCGTGCGTGAGAGCACTGCAAGGGAGTCCAAAGCTTTTTGCGAGTGAGACTCAGGCCCCAGCGAAAGGCAGAACACGACTCCCCATGTGTTTCATCAAGCTCGCACGGCAGCCCCACTTTTGCATGGAAGGCTAATAGCTAGCGTTCTAACTCGAAGAAACAACACTGTAGAGAAACCGTGCTTTAGCTACCGTCGACCTCTCTGTGGGTGAAGCAGTTTAGGTGTACTGTGGCTGAGAGCCTGGGGACTGTTTCCATTTCGTAATATCCGGGGAGAGACAGGCCGGTACAGAGGGCAGCTCTCAACTCACTACATGGTTATGGGGCTAGTTCCGTTGTCCATGGTGTGTGTGCAGGCTTAAACACAGCCACCTAACTCGAAGGAAAAACTCGGTAGAGAGCCTGTGCTGCAGGTCAAATAGCTGCTCCTGAGGGTGGCAGCATTTTGTTGTGTGCGTGCGTGAGAGCACTGCAAGGGAGTCCAAAGCTTTTTGCGAGTGAGACTCAGGCCCCAGCGAAAGGCAGAACACGACTCCCCATGTGTTTCATCACGCTAGCACGGCAGCCCCACTTTTGCATGGAAGGCTAACAGCTAGTGTTCTAACTCGAAGAAACAACACTGTAGAGAAACCGTGCTTTAGCTACCGTCGACCTCTAGACGGAGGAAGCATAACACGGAGTACCGTGGCTGAGAGCCTGGGGAACGGGTTCCATACGTGAAACCAAGGGAGAAATAGGTCCGGGCAGAAGGCACCTCTGGACTCAGCTCTTGCTACCTGCAGCTAACACTACTGCTCCATGTGTGCTTGGAATGCTATGTGCTCGACACTGACTGGCAAGAAACAAGCCTGTAAAGAATCCCAGCTGCAGCTCATTCGCCTACCAGGCTACTAACACCAAGAATCAATGCTGTAGCGTTACTGCGCTTTAGCTAACATTGCCGTTCCTGAAGCCGCAGGAGTTGTATAGTGCTCGTGTGTGAGAGACCGGGGAAAGGGTCCCATACGTGAAATGGAGTGAGAAACAGGCCGGTGCGGAAGGCAGCTCTCAACTCACCTCTTGTTTATGAGGCTAGTAGCCTTGCCCCGGGGGTGCCTGCAGGCCATCAGCCAACCACCTAACTCAAAGGAACAACTCTGTAGGGAATTCCTGCTTCGGCTAAAAGAGCCATGCCTCAGGGTGGACGCATTGTGTGGTGTGCATGCGTGAGTGCACAGCAAGTGAGTCCAAAACCATTTTCCTTGTGAGACCCAGGCCCCGGAAGAAGCCAGAACACGACTCCCCACTTGCTCCATGAAACTAGTACTGCGGCCCCACTTTTGAATGGAAGTCTAATAGCTAGCCCTCTAACTCGAAGAAACAACACTGTAGAGAAACCGTGCTTTAGCTACCGTCGACCTCTCTGTGGGCGAAGCAGTTTAGGGTGTACTGTGGCTGAGAGCCTGGGGACGGTTTCAATATCGTAATATCGGGGGAGAGACAGAGGGCAGCTCTCAACCCACATCATGGTTATGGGGCTAGTACCGTTGCCCAGGGTGTGTGTGCAGGCTTAAATGAAGCCACCTAACTCGAAGGAAAAACTCGGTTGAGAGCCTGTGCTTCAGGTAAAACAGCTGCTCCTGAGGGTGGCAGCATTTTGTTGTGTGCGTGCGTGAGAGCACTGCAAGGGAGTCCAAAGCTTTTTGCGAGTGCGACTCAAGCCCCAGCGAAAGGCAGAACACGACTCCCCATGTGTTTGACCACGCTAGCACGGCAGCCCCACATTTGCATGGAAGTCTAATAGCTAGCGTTCTAACTCGAAGAAACAACACAGTAGAGAAACCGTGCTTTAGCTACCGTCCACCTCTCTGTGGGCGAAGCAGTTTAGGGTGTACTGTGGCTGAGAGCCTGGGGACGGTTTCAATATCGTAATATCGGGGGAGAGACAGGCCGGTACAGAGGGCAGCTCTCAACCCACATCATGGTTATGGGGCTAGTACCGTTGCCCAGGGTGTGTGTGCAGACTTAAATGAAGCCACCTAACTCGAAGGAAAAACTCGGTTGAGACCCTGTGCTTCAGGTAAAACAGCTGCTCCTGAGGGTGGCAGCATTTTGTTGTGTGCGTGCGTGAGAGCACTGCAAGGGAGTCCAAAGCTTTTTGCGAGTGAGACTCAGGGCCCAACAAAAGGCAGAACACGACTCCCCAGGTGTTTGACCAAGCTAGCACGGCAGCCCCACATTTGCATGGAAGTCTAATAGCTAGCGTTCTAACTCGAAGAAACAACACAGTAGAGAAACCGTGCTTTAGCTACCGTCGACCTCTCTGTGGGCGAAGCAGTTTAGGGTGTACTGTGGCTCAGAGCCTGGGGACGGTTTCAATATCGTAATATCGGGGAGAGACAGGCCGGTACAGAAGGCAGCTCTCAACTCACATCATGGTTATGGGGCTAGTACCGTTGCCCAGGCTGTGTGTGCCGGCTTAAACACAGCCACCTAACTCGAAGGAAAAACACGGTAGAGGATCCGTGCTTCAGCTAAAACAGCCGCTCCTGAGGGTGGAAGCATTTGGTTGTGTGCGTGCGTGAGAGGACTGCAAGGGAGTCCAAAGTTTCTGCGAGTGAGACTCAGGCCCCAGCAAAAGGCAGAACACGATTCCCCGTGTGTTTCATTTAGCTAGCACTGCGGCCCTACTTTTGCATGGAAGTCTAATCGCTAGCGTTCTCCCTGGAAGAAACAACACGGTGGAGAAACCGTGCTTTAGCTACCATCCACCTCTGTGAGGGAGGAAGCACTTTCCAGGCTACCGTGGGGGAGAGCCTGAGGAACGGGTTCCTTACGTGAAACCGAGGGAGAAGGAGTCCGGGCCAGAAGGCCCCTCTCGAATCAGCTCTTGTTACCTGAAGCTAACACTTCGGCTCCATGTGTGCATAGGAATGCTAAGGGCTCCACACTGATTTGGCAGAAAGAAGCCGGTCAAGAAGCCCAGCTTCAGCTCATTCGCCTCTCCACAGGGTGGCAGCATTTTCAAGTCTGCTTGAGTGCAAACCTGGGGAAGGAGTCCCAGCAGAATTCGGAGGGAGAAATAAGCATGGGCAGAAGGCACCTATCGACTCAACTCTTGTTTCGGGAAACTAGATCGGCTCTCCCGTGTGTGCGTGGAGTCCTCAGTGCCATCCACGCAACGCAAAGGAACAAAACTGTAGAGAACCCGTGCCTCAGCAAAGATCGCCCTTCCTGAGCGTTAACTTCATCTATTGTGTGTTTTTGTGAAAGCATGAGAAATGGAACCTAAACGTAACTCGGAGTGAGAAGCAGGCCAGAAGGAAGGCTGCTGTCGACTCACCTCTTGTTTGAGGAGATTAGCACTGCTGTACCCTGTGTGCCTGGATGCCTAGTTACCAGGCTACTAACACCAAGAATCAATCCTATAGAGTGACTGCGCTTGAGTTAACATTGCCGTTCCTGAAGCAGGAGGAATTTGACACTGCTCGTGTACGAGAGACCAGGCGTCACCAGACGTGAAATGGAGTGAGAAACAGGCCCGTGCGGAAGGCAGCTCTCAAGTCACCTCTGGTTGATGAGGCTAGTGCCCTTGGCCCGGGGGTGCCTGCAGGCCTAAAGCCAACCACCTAACTCAAAGGAACAACTCTGTAGGGAATTCCTGCTTCGGCTAAAAGAGCCATGCCTCAGGGTGGACGCATTTTGCTGTGTGCATGCGTGAGCGCACTGCAAGTGAGTCCAAAACCATTTTCCTTGTGAGACCCAGGCCCCGGAAGAAGCCAGAACACGACTCCCCACTTGCTCCATGAAGCTAGTACTGCGGCCCCACTTTTGCATGGAAGTCTAATAGCTAGTTTTCTAACTCGGAGGAAAAACCCTGTAGAGAAACCGTGCTTTAGTTACCGTCGACCTCTCTGTGGGCGAAGCAGTTTAGGGTGTACTGTGGCTGAGAGCCTGGGGACGGTTTCCATTTCGTAATATCGGGGGAGAGAGAGGCCGGTACATAAGGCAGCTCTAAACTCACTACATGGTTATGGGGCTAGTTCCGTTGCCCCGTGGGTGTGTGCTGGCTTAAACACAACCACCTAACTCGAAAGAAAAACTCAGTACAGAATCTGTGCTTCAGCTAAAACAGCTGCTCCTGAGGGTGGAAGCTTCTTTCGTGTGTGTGCGTGAGAGCACTGCAAGGGAGTCGCAAACCGAATTCGGAGGGAGCCTCAGGCAGCTGCAGAAGGCAGCACACGACTCCTCACTTATTTCGTGAAGCCAGCACTGCGGCCCCAATTTTGCATGGAGGTCTAATAGCTAGCGTTCTAACTCGAAGAAACAACACTGTAGAGAAACCGTGCTTTAGCTGTCATCGACCTCTCTGTGGGCGAAGCAGTTTGGGGTGTACTGTGGCTGAGAGCCTGGGGACGGTTTCACTATCGTAATATCGGGGGAGAGACAGGCCAGTACAGAAGGCAGCTCTCAACTCACATCATGGTTATGGGGCTAGTACCTTTGCCCAGGCTGTGTGTGCCGGCTTAAACACAGCCACCTAACTCGAAGGAAAAACTCGGCTAGAGCCTGTGCTGCAGGTAAAACAGCTGCTCCTGAGGGTGGCAGCATTTTGTTGTGTGCGTGCGTGAGAGCACTGCAAGGGAGTCCAAAGCTTTTTGCGAGTGAGACTCAGGCCCCAGCGAAAGGCAGAACACGACTCCCCATGTGTTTCATCAAGCTCGCACGGCAGCCCCACTTTTGCATGGAAGGCTAATAGCTAGCGTTCTAACTCGAAGAAACAACACTGTAGAGAAACCGTGCTTTAGCTACCGTCGACCTCTCTGTGGGTGAAGCAGTTTAGGTGTACTGTGGCTGAGAGCCTGGGGACTGTTTCCATTTCGTAATATCCGGGGAGAGACAGGCCGGTACAGAGGGCAGCTCTCAACTCACTACATGGTTATGGGGCTAGTTCCGTTGTCCATGGTGTGTGTGCAGGCTTAAACACAGCCACCTAACTCGAAGGAAAAACTCGGTAGAGAGCCTGTGCTGCAGGTCAAATAGCTGCTCCTGAGGGTGGCAGCATTTTGTTGTGTGCGTGCGTGAGAGCACTGCAAGGGAGTCCAAAGCTTTTTGCGAGTGAGACTCAGGCCCCAGCGAAAGGCAGAACACGACTCCCCATGTGTTTCATCACGCTAGCACGGCAGCCCCACTTTTGCATGGAAGGCTAACAGCTAGTGTTCTAACTCGAAGAAACAACACTGTAGAGAAACCGTGCTTTAGCTACCGTCGACCTCTAGACGGAGGAAGCATAACACGGAGTACCGTGGCTGAGAGCCTGGGGAACGGGTTCCATACGTGAAACCAAGGGAGAAATAGGTCCGGGCAGAAGGCACCTCTGGACTCAACTCTTGCTACCTGCAGCTAACACTACTGCTCCATGTGTGCTTGGAATGCTATGTGCTCGACACTGACTGGCAAGAAACAAGCCTGTAAAGAATCCCAGCTGCAGCTCATTCGCCTACCAGGCTACTAACACCAAGAATCAATGCTGTAGCGTTACTGCGCTTTAGCTAACATTGCCGTTCCTGAAGCCGCAGGAGTTGTATAGTGCTCGTGTGTGAGAGACCGGGGAAAGGGTCCCATACGTGAAATGGAGTGAGAAACAGGCCGGTGCGGAAGGCAGCTCTCAACTCACCTCTTGTTTATGAGGCTAGTAGCCTTGCCCCGGGGGTGCCTGCAGGCCATCAGCCAACCACCTAACTCAAAGGAACAACTCTGTAGGGAATTCCTGCTTCGGCTAAAAGAGCCATGCCTCAGGGTGGACGCATTTTGCTGTGTGCATGCGTGAGCGCACTGCAAGTGAGTCCAAAACCATTTTCCTTGTGAGACCCAGGCCCCGGAAGAAGCCAGAACACGACTCCCCACTTGCTCCATGAAGCTAGTACTGCGGCCCCACTTTTGCATGGAAGTCTAATAGCTAGTTTTCTAACTCGGAGGAAAAACCCTGTAGAGAAACCGTGCTTTAGTTACCGTCGACCTCTCTGTGGGCGAAGCAGTTTAGGGTGTACTGTGGCTGAGAGCCTGGGGACGGTTTCCATTTCGTAATATCGGGGGAGAGAGAGGCCGGTACATAAGGCAGCTCTAAACTCACTACATGGTTATGGGGCTAGTTCCGTTGCCCCGTGGGTGTGTGCTGGCTTAAACACAACCACCTAACTCGAAAGAAAAACTCAGTACAGAATCTGTGCTTCAGCTAAAACAGCTGCTCCTGAGGGTGGAAGCTTCTTTCGTGTGTGTGCGTGAGAGCACTGCAAGGGACTCGCAAACCGAATTCGGAGGGAGCCTCAGGCAGCTGCAGAAGGCAGCACACGACTCCTCACTTATTTCGTGAAGCCAGCACTGCGGCCCCAATTTTGCATGGAGGTCTAATAGCTAGCGTTCTAACTCGAAGAAACAACACTGTAGAGAAACCGTGCTTTAGCTGTCATCGACCTCTCTGTGGGCGAAGCAGTTTGGGGTGTACTGTGGCTGAGAGCCTGGGGACGGTTTCACTATCGTAATATCGGGGGAGAGACAGGCCAGTACAGAAGGCAGCTCTCAACTCACATCATGGTTATGGGGCTAGTACCTTTGCCCAGGCTGTGTGTGCCGGCTTAAACACAGCCACCTAACTCGAAGGAAAAACTCGGCTAGAGCCTGTGCTGCAGGTAAAACAGCTGCTCCTGAGGGTGGCAGCATTTTGTTGTGTGCGTGCGTGAGAGCACTGCAAGAGAGTCCAAAGCTTTTTGCGAGTGAGACTCAGGCCCCAGCGAAAGGCAGAACACGACTCCCCATGTGTTTCATCAAGCTCGCACGGCAGCCCCACTTTTGCATGGAAGGCTAATAGCTAGCGTTCTAACTCGAAGAAACAACACTGTAGAGAAACCGTGCTTTAGCTACCGTCGACCTCTCTGTGGGTGAAGCAGTTTAGGTGTACTGTGGCTGAGAGCCTGGGGACTGTTTCCATTTCGTAATATCCGGGGAGAGACAGGCCGGTACAGAGGGCAGCTCTCAACTCACTACATGGTTATGGGGCTAGTTCCGTTGTCCATGGTGTGTGTGCAGGCTTAAACACAGCCACCTAACTCGAAGGAAAAACTCGGTAGAGAGCCTGTGCTGCAGGTCAAATAGCTGCTCCTGAGGGTGGCAGCATTTTGTTGTGTGCGTGCGTGAGAGCACTGCAAGGGAGTCCAAAGCTTTTTGCGAGTGAGACTCAGGCCCCAGCGAAAGGCAGAACACGACTCCCCATGTGTTTCATCACGCTAGCACGGCAGCCCCACTTTTGCATGGAAGGCTAACAGCTAGTGTTCTAACTCGAAGAAACAACACTGTAGAGAAACCGTGCTTTAGCTACCGTCGACCTCTAGACGGAGGAAGCATAACACGGAGTACTGTGGCTGAGAGCCTGGGGAACGGGTTCCATACGTGAAACCAAGGGAGAAATAGGTCCGGGCAGAAGGCACCTCTGGACTCAGCTCTTGCTACCTGCAGCTAACACTACTGCTCCATGTGTGCTTGGAATGCTATGTGCTCGACACTGACTGGCAAGAAACAAGCCTGTAAAGAATCCCAGCTGCAGCTCATTCGCCTACCAGGCTACTAACACCAAGAATCAATGCTGTAGCGTTACTGCGCTTTAGCTAACATTGCCGTTCCTGAAGCCGCAGGAGTTGTATAGTGCTCGTGTGTGAGAGACCGGGGAAAGGGTCCCATACGTGAAATGGAGTGAGAAACAGGCCGGTGCGGAAGGCAGCTCTCAACTCACCTCTTGTTTATGAGGCTAGTAGCCTTGCCCCGGGGGTGCCTGCAGGCCATCAGCCAACCACCTAACTCAAAGGAACAACTCTGTAGGGAATTCCTGCTTCGGCTAAAAGAGCCATGCCTCAGGGTGGACGCATTGTGTGGTGTGCATGCGTGAGTGCACAGCAAGTGAGTCCAAAACCATTTTCCTTGTGAGACCCAGGCCCCGGAAGAAGCCAGAACACGACTCCCCACTTGCTCCATGAAACTAGTACTGCGGCCCCACTTTTGAATGGAAGTCTAATAGCTAGCCCTCTAACTCGAAGAAACAACACTGTAGAGAAACCGTGCTTTAGCTACCGTCGACCTCTCTGTGGGCGAAGCAGTTTAGGGTGTACTGTGGCTGAGAGCCTGGGGACGGTTTCAATATCGTAATATCGGGGGAGAGACAGAGGGCAGCTCTCAACCCACATCATGGTTATGGGGCTAGTACCGTTGCCCAGGGTGTGTGTGCAGGCTTAAATGAAGCCACCTAACTCGAAGGAAAAACTCGGTTGAGAGCCTGTGCTTCAGGTAAAACAGCTGCTCCTGAGGGTGGCAGCATTTTGTTGTGTGCGTGCGTGAGAGCACTGCAAGGGAGTCCAAAGCTTTTTGCGAGTGAGACTCAAGCCCCAGCGAAAGGCAGAACACGACTCCCCATGTGTTTGACCACGCTAGCACGGCAGCCCCACATTTGCATGGAAGTCTAATAGCTAGCGTTCTAACTCGAAGAAACAACACAGTAGAAAAACCGTGCTTTAGCTACCGTCCACCTCTCTGTGGGCGAAGCAGTTTAGGGTGTACTGTGGCTGAGAGCCTGGGGACGGTTTCAATATCGTAATATCAGGGGAGAGACAGGCCGGTACAGAGGGCAGCTCTCAACCCACATCATGGTTATGGGGCTAGTACCGTTGCCCAGGGTGTGTGTGCAGGCTTAAATGAAGCCACCTAACTCGAAGGAAAAACTCGGTTGAGACCCTGTGCTTCAGGTAAAACAGCTGCTCCTGAGGGTGGCAGCATTTTGTTGTGTGCGTGCGTGAGAGCACTGCAAGGGAGTCCAAAGCTTTTTGCGAGTGAGACTCAGGGCCCAACAAAAGGCAGAACACGACTCCCCATGTGTTTGACCAAGCTAGCACGGCAGCCCCACATTTGCATGGAAGTCTAATAGCTAGCGTTCTAACTCGAAGAAACAACACAGTAGAGAAACCGTGCTTTAGCTACCGTCGACCTCTCTGTGGGCGAAGCAGTTTAGGGTGTACTGTGGCTCAGAGCCTGGGGACGGTTTCAATATCGTAATATCGGGGAGAGACAGGCCGGTACAGAAGGCAGCTCTCAACTCACATCATGGTTATGGGGCTAGTACCGTTGCCCAGGCTGTGTGTGCCGGCTTAAACACAGCCACCTAACTCGAAGGAAAAACACGGTAGAGGATCCGTGCTTCAGCTAAAACAGCCGCTCCTGAGGGTGGAAGCATTTGGTTGTGTGCGTGCGTGAGAGGACTGCAAGGGAGTCCAAAGTTTCTGCGAGTGAGACTCAGGCCCCAGCAAAAGGCAGAACACGATTCCCCGTGTGTTTCATTTAGCTAGCACTGCGGCCCTACTTTTGCATGGAAGTCTAATCGCTAGCGTTCTCCCTGGAAGAAACAACACGGTGGAGAAACCGTGCTTTAGCTACCATCCACCTCTGTGAGGGAGGAAGCACTTTCCAGGCTACCGTGGGGGAGAGCCTGAGGAACGGGTTCCTTACGTGAAACCGAGGGAGAAGGAGTCCGGGCCAGAAGGCCCCTCTCGAATCAGCTCTTGTTACCTGAAGCTAACACTTCGGCTCCATGTGTGCATAGGAATGCTAAGGGCTCCACACTGATTTGGCAGAAAGAAGCCGGTCAAGAAGCCCAGCTTCAGCTCATTCGCCTCTCCACAGGGTGGCAGCATTTTCAAGTCTGCTTGAGTGCAAACCTGGGGAAGGAGTCCCAGCAGAATTCGGAGGGAGAAATAAGCATGGGCAGAAGGCACCTATCGACTCAACTCTTGTTTCGGGAAACTAGATCGGCTCTCCCGTGTGTGCGTGGAGTCCTCAGTGCCATCCACGCAACGCAAAGGAACAAAACTGTAGAGAACCCGTGCCTCAGCAAAGATCGCCCTTCCTGAGCGTTAACTTCATCTATTGTGTGTTTTTGTGAAAGCATGAGAAATGGAACCTAAACGTAACTCGGAGTGAGAAGCAGGCCAGAAGGAAGGCTGCTGTCGACTCACCTCTTGTTTGAGGAGATTAGCACTGCTGTACCCTGTGTGCCTGGATGCCTAGTTACCAGGCTACTAACACCAAGAATCAATCCTATAGAGTGACTGCGCTTGAGTTAACATTGCCGTTCCTGAAGCAGGAGGAATTTGACACTGCTCGTGTACGAGAGACCAGGCGTCACCAGACGTGAAATGGAGTGAGAAACAGGCCGGTGCGGAAGGCAGCTCTCAAGTCACCTCTGGTTGATGAGGCTAGTGCCCTTGGCCCGGGGGTGCCTGCAGGCCTAAAGCCAACCACCTAACTCAAAGGAACAACTCTGTAGGGAATTCCTGCTTCGGCTAAAAGAGCCATGCCTCAGGGTGGACGCATTTTGCTGTGTGCATGCGTGAGCGCACTGCAAGTGAGTCCAAAACCATTTTCCTTGTGAGACCCAGGCCCCGGAAGAAGCCAGAACACGACTCCCCACTTGCTCCATGAAGCTAGTACTGCGGCCCCACTTTTGCATGGAAGTCTAATAGCTAGCTTTCTAACTCGGAGGAAAAACCCTGTAGAGAAACCGTGCTTTAGTTACCGTCGACCTCTCTGTGGGCGAAGCAGTTTAGGGTGTACTGTGGCTGAGAGCCTGGGGACGGTTTCCATTTCGTAATATCGGGGGAGAGAGAGGCCGGTACATAAGGCAGCTCTAAACTCACTACATGGTTATGGGGCTAGTTCCGTTGCCCCGTGGGTGTGTGCTGGCTTAAACACAACCACCTAACTCGAAAGAAAAACTCAGTACAGAATCTGTGCTTCAGCTAAAACAGCTGCTCCTGAGGGTGGAAGCTTCTTTCGTGTGTGTGCGTGAGAGCACTGCAAGGGAGTCGCAAACCGAATTCGGAGGGAGCCTCAGGCAGCTGCAGAAGGCAGCACACGACTCCTCACTTATTTCGTGAAGCCAGCACTGCGGCCCCAATTTTGCATGGAGGTCTAATAGCTAGCGTTCTAACTCGAAGAAACAACACTGTAGAGAAACCGTGCTTTAGCTGTCATCGACCTCTCTGTGGGCGAAGCAGTTTGGGGTGTACTGTGGCTGAGAGCCTGGGGACGGTTTCACTATCGTAATATCGGGGGAGAGACAGGCCAGTACAGAAGGCAGCTCTCAACTCACATCATGGTTATGGGGCTAGTACCTTTGCCCAGGCTGTGTGTGCCGGCTTAAACACAGCCACCTAACTCGAAGGAAAAACTCGGCTAGAGCCTGTGCTGCAGGTAAAACAGCTGCTCCTGAGGGTGGCAGCCTTTTGTTGTGTGCGTGCGTGAGAGCACTGCAAGGGAGTCCAAAGCTTTTTGCGAGTGAGACTCAGGCCCCAGCGAAAGGCAGAACACGACTCCCCATGTGTTTCATCAAGCTCGCACGGCAGCCCCACTTTTGCATGGAAGGCTAATAGCTAGCGTTCTAACTCGAAGAAACAACACTGTAGAGAAACCGTGCTTTAGCTACCGTCGACCTCTCTGTGGGTGAAGCAGTTTAGGTGTACTGTGGCTGAGAGCCTGGGGACTGTTTCCATTTCGTAATATCCGGGGAGAGACAGGCCGGTACAGAGGGCAGCTCTCAACTCACTACATGGTTATGGGGCTAGTTCCGTTGTCCATGGTGTGTGTGCAGGCTTAAACACAGCCACCTAACTCGAAGGAAAAACTCGGTAGAGAGCCTGTGCTGCAGGTCAAATAGCTGCTCCTGAGGGTGGCAGCATTTTGTTGTGTGCGTGCGTGAGAGCACTGCAAGGGAGTCCAAAGCTTTTTGCGAGTGAGACTCAGGCCCCAGCGAAAGGCAGAACACGACTCCCCATGTGTTTCATCACGCTAGCACGGCAGCCCCACTTTTGCATGGAAGGCTAACAGCTAGTGTTCTAACTCGAAGAAACAACACTGTAGAGAAACCGTGCTTTAGCTACCGTCGACCTCTAGACGGAGGAAGCATAACACGGAGTACCGTGGCTGAGAGCCTGGGGAACGGGTTCCATACGTGAAACCAAGGGAGAAATAGGTCCGGGCAGAAGGCACCTCTGGACTCAACTCTTGCTACCTGCAGCTAACACTACTGCTCCATGTGTGCTTGGAATGCTATGTGCTCGACACTGACTGGCAAGAAACAAGCCTGTAAAGAATCCCAGCTGCAGCTCATTCGCCTACCAGGCTACTAACACCAAGAATCAATGCTGTAGCGTTACTGCGCTTTAGCTAACATTGCCGTTCCTGAAGCCGCAGGAGTTGTATAGTGCTCGTGTGTGAGAGACCGGGGAAAGGGTCCCATACGTGAAATGGAGTGAGAAACAGGCCGGTGCGGAAGGCAGCTCTCAACTCACCTCTTGTTTATGAGGCTAGTAGCCTTGCCCCGGGGGTGCCTGCAGGCCATCAGCCAACCACCTAACTCAAAGGAACAACTCTGTAGGGAATTCCTGCTTCGGCTAAAAGAGCCATGCCTCAGGGTGGACGCATTGTGTGGTGTGCATGCGTGAGTGCACAGCAAGTGAGTCCAAAACCATTTTCCTTGTGAGACCCAGGCCCCGGAAGAAGCCAGAACACGACTCCCCACTTGCTCCATGAAACTAGTACTGCGGCCCCACTTTTGAATGGAAGTCTAATAGCTAGCCCTCTAACTCGAAGAAACAACACTGTAGAGAAACCGTGCTTTAGCTACCGTCGACCTCTCTGTGGGCGAAGCAGTTTAGGGTGTACTGTGGCTGAGAGCCTGGGGACGGTTTCAATATCGTAATATCGGGGGAGAGACAGAGGGCAGCTCTCAACCCACATCATGGTTATGGGGCTAGTACCGTTGCCCAGGGTGTGTGTGCAGGCTTAAATGAAGCCACCTAACTCGAAGGAAAAACTCGGTTGAGAGCCTGTGCTTCAGGTAAAACAGCTGCTCCTGAGGGTGGCAGCATTTTGTTGTGTGCGTGCGTGAGAGCACTGCAAGGGAGTCCAAAGCTTTTTGCGAGTGAGACTCAAGCCCCAGCGAAAGGCAGAACACGACTCCCCATGTGTTTGACCACGCTAGCACGGCAGCCCCACATTTGCATGGAAGTCTAATAGCTAGCGTTCTAACTCGAAGAAACAACACAGTAGAGAAACCGTGCTTTAGCTACCGTCCACCTCTCTGTGGGCGAAGCAGTTTAGGGTGTACTGTGGCTGAGAGCCTGGGGACGGTTTCAATATCGTAATATCGGGGGAGAGACAGGCCGGTACAGAGGGCAGCTCTCAACCCACATCATGGTTATGGGGCTAGTACCGTTGCCCAGGGTGTGTGTGCAGGCTTAAATGAAGCCACCTAACTCGAAGGAAAAACTCGGTTGAGAGCCTGTGCTTCAGGTAAAACAGCTGCTCCTGAGGGTGGCAGCATTTTGTTGTGTGCGTGCGTGAGAGGACTGCAAGGGAGTCCAAAGCTTTTTGCGAGTGAGACTCAGGGCCCAACAAAAGGCAGAACACGACTCCCCATGTGTTTGACCAAGCTAGCACGGCAGCCCCACATTTGCATGGAAGTCTAATAGCTAGCGTTCTAACTCGAAGAAACAACACTGTAGAGAAACCGTGCTTTAGCTACCGTCGACCTCTCTGTGGGCGAAGCAGTTTAGGGTGTACTGTGGCTCAGAGCCTGGGGACGGTTTCAATATCGTAATATCGGGGAGAGACAGGCCGGTACAGAAGGCAGCTCTCAACTCACATCATGGTTATGGGGCTAGTACCGTTGCCCAGGCTGTGTGTGCCGGCTTAAACACAGCCACCTAACTCGAAGGAAAAACACGGTAGAGGATCCGTGCTTCAGCTAAAACAGCCGCTCCTGAGGGTGGAAGCATTTGGTTGTGTGCGTGCGTGAGAGGACTGCAAGGGAGTCCAAAGTTTCTGCGAGTGAGACTCAGGCCCCAGCAAAAGGCAGAACACGATTCCCCGTGTGTTTCATTTAGCTAGCACTGCGGCCCTACTTTTGCATGGAAGTCTAATCGCTAGCGTTCTCCCTGGAAGAAACAACACGGTGGAGAAACCGTGCTTTAGCTACCATCCACCTCTGTGAGGGAGGAAGCACTTTCCAGGCTACCGTGGGGGAGAGCCTGAGGAACGGGTTCCTTACGTGAAACCGAGGGAGAAGGAGTCCGGGCCAGAAGGCCCCTCTCGAATCAGCTCTTGTTACCTGAAGCTAACACTTCGGCTCCATGTGTGCATAGGAATGCTAAGGGCTCCACACTGATTTGGCAGAAAGAAGCCGGTCAAGAAGCCCAGCTTCAGCTCATTCGCCTCTCCACAGGGTGGCAGCATTTTCAAGTCTGCTTGAGTGCAAACCTGGGGAAGGAGTCCCAGCAGAATTCGGAGGGAGAAATAAGCATGGGCAGAAGGCACCTATCGACTCAACTCTTGTTTCGGGAAACTAGATCGGCTCTCCCGTGTGTGCGTGGAGTCCTCAGTGCCATCCACGCAACGCAAAGGAACAAAACTGTAGAGAACCCGTGCCTCAGCAAAGATCGCCCTTCCTGAGCGTTAACTTCATCTATTGTGTGTTTTTGTGAAAGCATGAGAAATGGAACCTAAACGTAACTCGGAGTGAGAAGCAGGCCAGAAGGAAGGCTGCTGTCGACTCACCTCTTGTTTGAGGAGATTAGCACTGCTGTACCCTGTGTGCCTGGATGCCTAGTTACCAGGCTACTAACACCAAGAATCAATCCTATAGAGTGACTGCGCTTGAGTTAACATTGCCGTTCCTGAAGCAGGAGGAATTTGACACTGCTCGTGTACGAGAGACCAGGCGTCACCAGACGTGAAATGGAGTGAGAAACAGGCCGGTGCGGAAGGCAGCTCTCAAGTCACCTCTGGTTGATGAGGCTAGTGCCCTTGGCCCGGGGGTGCCTGCAGGCCTAAAGCCAACCACCTAACTCAAAGGAACAACTCTGTAGGGAATTCCTGCTTCGGCTAAAAGAGCCATGCCTCAGGGTGGACGCATTTTGCTGTGTGCATGCGTGAGCGCACTGCAAGTGAGTCCAAAACCATTTTCCTTGTGAGACCCAGGCCCCGGAAGAAGCCAGAACACGACTCCCCACTTGCTCCATGAAGCTAGTACTGCGGCCCCACTTTTGCATGGAAGTCTAATAGCTAGTTTTCTAACTCGGAGGAAAAACCCTGTAGAGAAACCGTGCTTTAGTTACCGTCGACCTCTCTGTGGGCGAAGCAGTTTAGGGTGTACTGTGGCTGAGAGCCTGGGGACGGTTTCCATTTCGTAATATCGGGGGAGAGAGAGGCCGGTACATAAGGCAGCTCTAAACTCACTACATGGTTATGGGGCTAGTTCCGTTGCCCCGTGGGTGTGTGCTGGCTTAAACACAACCACCTAACTCGAAAGAAAAACTCAGTACAGAATCTGTGCTTCAGCTAAAACAGCTGCTCCTGAGGGTGGAAGCTTCTTTCGTGTGTGTGCGTGAGAGCACTGCAAGGGAGTCGCAAACCGAATTCGGAGGGAGCCTCAGGCAGCTGCAGAAGGCAGCACACGACTCCTCACTTATTTCGTGAAGCCAGCACTGCGGCCCCAATTTTGCATGGAGGTCTAATAGCTAGCGTTCTAACTCGAAGAAACAACACTGTAGAGAAACCGTGCTTTAGCTGTCATCGACCTCTCTGTGGGCGAAGCAGTTTGGGGTGTACTGTGGCTGAGAGCCTGGGGACGGTTTCACTATCGTAATATCGGGGGAGAGACAGGCCAGTACAGAAGGCAGCTCTCAACTCACATCATGGTTATGGGGCTAGTACCTTTGCCCAGGCTGTGTGTGCCGGCTTAAACACAGCCACCTAACTCGAAGGAAAAACTCGGCTAGAGCCTGTGCTGCAGGTAAAACAGCTGCTCCTGAGGGTGGCAGCCTTTTGTTGTGTGCGTGCGTGAGAGCACTGCAAGGGAGTCCAAAGCTTTTTGCGAGTGAGACTCAGGCCCCAGCGAAAGGCAGAACACGACTCCCCATGTGTTTCATCAAGCTCGCACGGCAGCCCCACTTTTGCATGGAAGGCTAATAGCTAGCGTTCTAACTCGAAGAAACAACACTGTAGAGAAACCGTGCTTTAGCTACCGTCGACCTCTCTGTGGGTGAAGCAGTTTAGGTGTACTGTGGCTGAGAGCCTGGGGACTGTTTCCATTTCGTAATATCCGGGGAGAGACAGGCCGGTACAGAGGGCAGCTCTCAACTCACTACATGGTTATGGGGCTAGTTCCGTTGTCCATGGTGTGTGTGCAGGCTTAAACACAGCCACCTAACTCGAAGGAAAAACTCGGTAGAGAGCCTGTGCTGCAGGTCAAATAGCTGCTCCTGAGGGTGGCAGCATTTTGTTGTGTGCGTGCGTGAGAGCACTGCAAGGGAGTCCAAAGCTTTTTGCGAGTGAGACTCAGGCCCCAGCGAAAGGCAGAACACGACTCCCCATGTGTTTCATCACGCTAGCACGGCAGCCCCACTTTTGCATGGAAGGCTAACAGCTAGTGTTCTAACTCGAAGAAACAACACTGTAGAGAAACCGTGCTTTAGCTACCGTCGACCTCTAGACGGAGGAAGCATAACACGGAGTACCGTGGCTGAGAGCCTGGGGAACGGGTTCCATACGTGAAACCAAGGGAGAAATAGGTCCGGGCAGAAGGCACCTCTGGACTCAGCTCTTGCTACCTGCAGCTAACACTACTGCTCCATGTGTGCTTGGAATGCTATGTGCTCGACACTGACTGGCAAGAAACAAGCCTGTAAAGAATCCCAGCTGCAGCTCATTCGCCTACCAGGCTACTAACACCAAGAATCAATGCTGTAGCGTTACTGCGCTTTAGCTAACATTGCCGTTCCTGAAGCCGCAGGAGTTGTATAGTGCTCGTGTGTGAGAGACCGGGGAAAGGGTCCCATACGTGAAATGGAGTGAGAAACAGGCCGGTGCGGAAGGCAGCTCTCAACTCACCTCTTGTTTATGAGGCTAGTAGCCTTGCCCCGGGGGTGCCTGCAGGCCATCAGCCAACCACCTAACTCAAAGGAACAACTCTGTAGGGAATTCCTGCTTCGGCTAAAAGAGCCATGCCTCAGGGTGGACGCATTGTGTGGTGTGCATGCGTGAGTGCACAGCAAGTGAGTCCAAAACCATTTTCCTTGTGAGACCCAGGCCCCGGAAGAAGCCAGAACACGACTCCCCACTTGCTCCATGAAACTAGTACTGCGGCCCCACTTTTGAATGGAAGTCTAATAGCTAGCCCTCTAACTCGAAGAAACAACACTGTAGAGAAACCGTGCTTTAGCTACCGTCGACCTCTCTGTGGGCGAAGCAGTTTAGGGTGTACTGTGGCTGAGAGCCTGGGGATGGTTTCAATATCGTAATATCGGGGGAGAGACAGAGGGCAGCTCTCAACCCACATCATGGTTATGGGGCTAGTACCGTTGCCCAGGGTGTGTGTGCAGGCTTAAATGAAGCCACCTAACTCGAAGGAAAAACTCGGTTGAGAGCCTGTGCTTCAGGTAAAACAGCTGCTCCTGAGGGTGGCAGCATTTTGTTGTGTGCGTGCGTGAGAGCACTGCAAGGGAGTCCAAAGCTTTTTGCGAGTGCGACTCAAGCCCCAGCGAAAGGCAGAACACGACTCCCCATGTGTTTGACCACGCTAGCACGGCAGCCCCACATTTGCATGGAAGTCTAATAGCTAGCGTTCTAACTCGAAGAAACAACACAGTAGAGAAACCGTGCTTTAGCTACCGTCCACCTCTCTGTGGGCGAAGCAGTTTAGGGTGTACTGTGGCTGAGAGCCTGGGGACGGTTTCAATATCGTAATATCAGGGGAGAGACAGGCCGGTACAGAGGGCAGCTCTCAACCCACATCATGGTTATGGGGCTAGTACCGTTGCCCAGGGTGTGTGTGCAGGCTTAAATGAAGCCACCTAACTCGAAGGAAAAACTCGGTTGAGACCCTGTGCTTCAGGTAAAACAGCTGCTCCTGAGGGTGGCAGCATTTTGTTGTGTGCGTGCGTGAGAGCACTGCAAGGGAGTCCAAAGCTTTTTGCGAGTGAGACTCAGGGCCCAACAAAAGGCAGAACACGACTCCCCATGTGTTTGACCAAGCTAGCACGGCAGCCCCACATTTGCATGGAAGTCTAATAGCTAGCGTTCTAACTCGAAGAAACAACACAGTAGAGAAACCGTGCTTTAGCTACCGTCGACCTCTCTGTGGGCGAAGCAGTTTAGGGTGTACTGTGGCTCAGAGCCTGGGGACGGTTTCAATATCGTAATATCGGGGAGAGACAGGCCGGTACAGAAGGCAGCTCTCAACTCACATCATGGTTATGGGGCTAGTACCGTTGCCCAGGCTGTGTGTGCCGGCTTAAACACAGCCACCTAACTCGAAGGAAAAACACGGTAGAGGATCCGTGCTTCAGCTAAAACAGCCGCTCCTGAGGGTGGAAGCATTTGGTTGTGTGCGTGCGTGAGAGGACTGCAAGGGAGTCCAAAGTTTCTGCGAGTGAGACTCAGGCCCCAGCAAAAGGCAGAACACGATTCCCCGTGTGTTTCATTTAGCTAGCACTGCGGCCCTACTTTTGCATGGAAGTCTAATCGCTAGCGTTCTCCCTGGAAGAAACAACACGGTGGAGAAACCGTGCTTTAGCTACCATCCACCTCTGTGAGGGAGGAAGCACTTTCCAGGCTACCGTGGGGGAGAGCCTGAGGAACGGGTTCCTTACGTGAAACCGAGGGAGAAGGAGTCCGGGCCAGAAGGCCCCTCTCGAATCAGCTCTTGTTACCTGAAGCTAACACTTCGGCTCCATGTGTGCATAGGAATGCTAAGGGCTCCACACTGATTTGGCAGAAAGAAGCCGGTCAAGAAGCCCAGCTTCAGCTCATTCGCCTCTCCACAGGGTGGCAGCATTTTCAAGTCTGCTTGAGTGCAAACCTGGGGAAGGAGTCCCAGCAGAATTCGGAGGGAGAAATAAGCATGGGCAGAAGGCACCTATCGACTCAACTCTTGTTTCGGGAAACTAGATCGGCTCTCCCGTGTGTGCGTGGAGTCCTCAGTGCCATCCACGCAACGCAAAGGAACAAAACTGTAGAGAACCCGTGCCTCAGCAAAGATCGCCCTTCCTGAGCGTTAACTTCATCTATTGTGTGTTTTTGTGAAAGCATGAGAAATGGAACCTAAACGTAACTCGGAGTGAGAAGCAGGCCAGAAGGAAGGCTGCTGTCGACTCACCTCTTGTTTGAGGAGATTAGCACTGCTGTACCCTGTGTGCCTGGATGCCTAGTTACCAGGCTACTAACACCAAGAATCAATCCTATAGAGTGACTGCGCTTGAGTTAACATTGCCGTTCCTGAAGCAGGAGGAATTTGACACTGCTCGTGTACGAGAGACCAGGCGTCACCAGACGTGAAATGGAGTGAGAAACAGGCCGGTGCGGAAGGCAGCTCTCAAGTCACCTCTGGTTGATGAGGCTAGTGCCCTTGGCCCGGGGGTGCCTGCAGGCCTAAAGCCAACCACCTAACTCAAAGGAACAACTCTGTAGGGAATTCCTGCTTCGGCTAAAAGAGCCATGCCTCAGGGTGGACGCATTTTGCTGTGTGCATGCGTGAGCGCACTGCAAGTGAGTCCAAAACCATTTTCCTTGTGAGACCCAGGCCCCGGAAGAAGCCAGAACACGACTCCCCACTTGCTCCATGAAGCTAGTACTGCGGCCCCACTTTTGCATGGAAGTCTAATAGCTAGTTTTCTAACTCGGAGGAAAAACCCTGTAGAGAAACCGTGCTTTAGTTACCGTCGACCTCTCTGTGGGCGAAGCAGTTTAGGGTGTACTGTGGCTGAGAGCCTGGGGACGGTTTCCATTTCGTAATATCGGGGGAGAGAGAGGCCGGTACATAAGGCAGCTCTAAACTCACTACATGGTTATGGGGCTAGTTCCGTTGCCCCGTGGGTGTGTGCTGGCTTAAACACAACCACCTAACTCGAAAGAAAAACTCAGTACAGAATCTGTGCTTCAGCTAAAACAGCTGCTCCTGAGGGTGGAAGCTTCTTTCGTGTGTGTGCGTGAGAGCACTGCAAGGGAGTCGCAAACCGAATTCGGAGGGAGCCTCAGGCAGCTGCAGAAGGCAGCACACGACTCCTCACTTATTTCGTGAAGCCAGCACTGCGGCCCCAATTTTGCATGGAGGTCTAATAGCTAGCGTTCTAACTCGAAGAAACAACACTGTAGAGAAACCGTGCTTTAGCTGTCATCGACCTCTCTGTGGGCGAAGCAGTTTGGGGTGTACTGTGGCTGAGAGCCTGGGGACGGTTTCACTATCGTAATATCGGGGGAGAGACAGGCCAGTACAGAAGGCAGCTCTCAACTCACATCATGGTTATGGGGCTAGTACCTTTGCCCAGGCTGTGTGTGCCGGCTTAAACACAGCCACCTAACTCGAAGGAAAAACTCGGCTAGAGCCTGTGCTGCAGGTAAAACAGCTGCTCCTGAGGGTGGCAGCCTTTTGTTGTGTGCGTGCGTGAGAGCACTGCAAGGGAGTCCAAAGCTTTTTGCGAGTGAGACTCAGGCCCCAGCGAAAGGCAGAACACGACTCCCCATGTGTTTCATCAAGCTCGCACGGCAGCCCCACTTTTGCATGGAAGGCTAATAGCTAGCGTTCTAACTCGAAGAAACAACACTGTAGAGAAACCGTGCTTTAGCTACCGTCGACCTCTCTGTGGGTGAAGCAGTTTAGGTGTACTGTGGCTGAGAGCCTGGGGACTGTTTCCATTTCGTAATATCCGGGGAGAGACAGGCCGGTACAGAGGGCAGCTCTCAACTCACTACATGGTTATGGGGCTAGTTCCGTTGTCCATGGTGTGTGTGCAGGCTTAAACACAGCCACCTAACTCGAAGGAAAAACTCGGTAGAGAGCCTGTGCTGCAGGTCAAATAGCTGCTCCTGAGGGTGGCAGCATTTTGTTGTGTGCGTGCGTGAGAGCACTGCAAGGGAGTCCAAAGCTTTTTGCGAGTGAGACTCAGGCCCCAGCGAAAGGCAGAACACGACTCCCCATGTGTTTCATCACGCTAGCACGGCAGCCCCACTTTTGCATGGAAGGCTAACAGCTAGTGTTCTAACTCGAAGAAACAACACTGTAGAGAAACCGTGCTTTAGCTACCGTCGACCTCTAGACGGAGGAAGCATAACACGGAGTACCGTGGCTGAGAGCCTGGGGAACGGGTTCCATACGTGAAACCAAGGGAGAAATAGGTCCGGGCAGAAGGCACCTCTGGACTCAGCTCTTGCTACCTGCAGCTAACACTACTGCTCCATGTGTGCTTGGAATGCTATGTGCTCGACACTGACTGGCAAGAAACAAGCCTGTAAAGAATCCCAGCTGCAGCTCATTCGCCTACCAGGCTACTAACACCAAGAATCAATGCTGTAGCGTTACTGCGCTTTAGCTAACATTGCCGTTCCTGAAGCCGCAGGAGTTGTATAGTGCTCGTGTGTGAGAGACCGGGGAAAGGGTCCCATACGTGAAATGGAGTGAGAAACAGGCCGGTGCGGAAGGCAGCTCTCAACTCACCTCTTGTTTATGAGGCTAGTAGCCTTGCCCCGGGGGTGCCTGCAGGCCATCAGCCAACCACCTAACTCAAAGGAACAACTCTGTAGGGAATTCCTGCTTCGGCTAAAAGAGCCATGCCTCAGGGTGGACGCATTGTGTGGTGTGCATGCGTGAGTGCACAGCAAGTGAGTCCAAAACCATTTTCCTTGTGAGACCCAGGCCCCGGAAGAAGCCAGAACACGACTCCCCACTTGCTCCATGAAACTAGTACTGCGGCCCCACTTTTGAATGGAAGTCTAATAGCTAGCCCTCTAACTCGAAGAAACAACACTGTAGAGAAACCGTGCTTTAGCTACCGTCGACCTCTCTGTGGGCGAAGCAGTTTAGGGTGTACTGTGGCTGAGAGCCTGGGGACGGTTTCAATATCGTAATATCGGGGGAGAGACAGAGGGCAGCTCTCAACCCACATCATGGTTATGGGGCTAGTACCGTTGCCCAGGGTGTGTGTGCAGGCTTAAATGAAGCCACCTAACTCGAAGGAAAAACTCGGTTGAGAGCCTGTGCTTCAGGTAAAACAGCTGCTCCTGAGGGTGGCAGCATTTTGTTGTGTGCGTGCGTGAGAGCACTGCAAGGGAGTCCAAAGCTTTTTGCGAGTGCGACTCAAGCCCCAGCGAAAGGCAGAACACGACTCCCCATGTGTTTGACCACGCTAGCACGGCAGCCCCACATTTGCATGGAAGTCTAATAGCTAGCGTTCTAACTCGAAGAAACAACACAGTAGAGAAACCGTGCTTTAGCTACCGTCCACCTCTCTGTGGGCGAAGCAGTTTAGGGTGTACTGTGGCTGAGAGCCTGGGGACGGTTTCAATATCGTAATATCAGGGGAGAGACAGGCCGGTACAGAGGGCAGCTCTCAACCCACATCATGGTTATGGGGCTAGTACCGTTGCCCAGGGTGTGTGTGCAGGCTTAAATGAAGCCACCTAACTCGAAGGAAAAACTCGGTTGAGACCCTGTGCTTCAGGTAAAACAGCTGCTCCTGAGGGTGGCAGCATTTTGTTGTGTGCGTGCGTGAGAGCACTGCAAGGGAGTCCAAAGCTTTTTGCGAGTGAGACTCAGGGCCCAACAAAAGGCAGAACACGACTCCCCATGTGTTTGACCAAGCTAGCACGGCAGCCCCACATTTGCATGGAAGTCTAATAGCTAGCGTTCTAACTCGAAGAAACAACACAGTAGAGAAACCGTGCTTTAGCTACCGTCGACCTCTCTGTGGGCGAAGCAGTTTAGGGTGTACTGTGGCTCAGAGCCTGGGGACGGTTTCAATATCGTAATATCGGGGAGAGACAGGCCGGTACAGAAGGCAGCTCTCAACTCACATCATGGTTATGGGGCTAGTACCGTTGCCCAGGCTGTGTGTGCCGGCTTAAACACAGCCACCTAACTCGAAGGAAAAACACGGTAGAGGATCCGTGCTTCAGCTAAAACAGCCGCTCCTGAGGGTGGAAGCATTTGGTTGTGTGCGTGCGTGAGAGGACTGCAAGGGAGTCCAAAGTTTCTGCGAGTGAGACTCAGGCCCCAGCAAAAGGCAGAACACGATTCCCCGTGTGTTTCATTTAGCTAGCACTGCGGCCCTACTTTTGCATGGAAGTCTAATCGCTAGCGTTCTCCCTGGAAGAAACAACACGGTGGAGAAACCGTGCTTTAGCTACCATCCACCTCTGTGAGGGAGGAAGCACTTTCCAGGCTACCGTGGGGGAGAGCCTGAGGAACGGGTTCCTTACGTGAAACCGAGGGAGAAGGAGTCCGGGCCAGAAGGCCCCTCTCGAATCAGCTCTTGTTACCTGAAGCTAACACTTCGGCTCCATGTGTGCATAGGAATGCTAAGGGCTCCACACTGATTTGGCAGAAAGAAGCCGGTCAAGAAGCCCAGCTTCAGCTCATTCGCCTCTCCACAGGGTGGCAGCATTTTCAAGTCTGCTTGAGTGCAAACCTGGGGAAGGAGTCCCAGCAGAATTCGGAGGGAGAAATAAGCATGGGCAGAAGGCACCTATCGACTCAACTCTTGTTTCGGGAAACTAGATCGGCTCTCCCGTGTGTGCGTGGAGTCCTCAGTGCCATCCACGCAACGCAAAGGAACAAAACTGTAGAGAACCCGTGCCTCAGCAAAGATCGCCCTTCCTGAGCGTTAACTTCATCTATTGTGTGTTTTTGTGAAAGCATGAGAAATGGAACCTAAACGTAACTCGGAGTGAGAAGCAGGCCAGAAGGAAGGCTGCTGTCGACTCACCTCTTGTTTGAGGAGATTAGCACTGCTGTACCCTGTGTGCCTGGATGCCTAGTTACCAGGCTACTAACACCAAGAATCAATCCTATAGAGTGACTGCGCTTGAGTTAACATTGCCGTTCCTGAAGCAGGAGGAATTTGACACTGCTCGTGTACGAGAGACCAGGCGTCACCAGACGTGAAATGGAGTGAGAAACAGGCCGGTGCGGAAGGCAGCTCTCAAGTCACCTCTGGTTGATGAGGCTAGTGCCCTTGGCCCGGGGGTGCCTGCAGGCCTAAAGCCAACCACCTAACTCAAAGGAACAACTCTGTAGGGAATTCCTGCTTCGGCTAAAAGAGCCATGCCTCAGGGTGGACGCATTTTGCTGTGTGCATGCGTGAGCGCACTGCAAGTGAGTCCAAAACCATTTTCCTTGTGAGACCCAGGCCCCGGAAGAAGCCAGAACACGACTCCCCACTTGCTCCATGAAGCTAGTACTGCGGCCCCACTTTTGCATGGAAGTCTAATAGCTAGTTTTCTAACTCGGAGGAAAAACCCTGTAGAGAAACCGTGCTTTAGTTACCGTCGACCTCTCTGTGGGCGAAGCAGTTTAGGGTGTACTGTGGCTGAGAGCCTGGGGACGGTTTCCATTTCGTAATATCGGGGGAGAGAGAGGCCGGTACATAAGGCAGCTCTAAACTCACTACATGGTTATGGGGCTAGTTCCGTTGCCCCGTGGGTGTGTGCTGGCTTAAACACAACCACCTAACTCGAAAGAAAAACTCAGTACAGAATCTGTGCTTCAGCTAAAACAGCTGCTCCTGAGGGTGGAAGCTTCTTTCGTGTGTGTGCGTGAGAGCACTGCAAGGGAGTCGCAAACCGAATTCGGAGGGAGCCTCAGGCAGCTGCAGAAGGCAGCACACGACTCCTCACTTATTTCGTGAAGCCAGCACTGCGGCCCCAATTTTGCATGGAGGTCTAATAGCTAGCGTTCTAACTCGAAGAAACAACACTGTAGAGAAACCGTGCTTTAGCTGTCATCGACCTCTCTGTGGGCGAAGCAGTTTGGGGTGTACTGTGGCTGAGAGCCTGGGGACGGTTTCACTATCGTAATATCGGGGGAGAGACAGGCCAGTACAGAAGGCAGCTCTCAACTCACATCATGGTTATGGGGCTAGTACCTTTGCCCAGGCTGTGTGTGCCGGCTTAAACACAGCCACCTAACTCGAAGGAAAAACTCGGCTAGAGCCTGTGCTGCAGGTAAAACAGCTGCTCCTGAGGGTGGCAGCCTTTTGTTGTGTGCGTGCGTGAGAGCACTGCAAGGGAGTCCAAAGCTTTTTGCGAGTGAGACTCAGGCCCCAGCGAAAGGCAGAACACGACTCCCCATGTGTTTCATCAAGCTCGCACGGCAGCCCCACTTTTGCATGGAAGGCTAATAGCTAGCGTTCTAACTCGAAGAAACAACACTGTAGAGAAACCGTGCTTTAGCTACCGTCGACCTCTCTGTGGGTGAAGCAGTTTAGGTGTACTGTGGCTGAGAGCCTGGGGACTGTTTCCATTTCGTAATATCCGGGGAGAGACAGGCCGGTACAGAGGGCAGCTCTCAACTCACTACATGGTTATGGGGCTAGTTCCGTTGTCCATGGTGTGTGTGCAGGCTTAAACACAGCCACCTAACTCGAAGGAAAAACTCGGTAGAGAGCCTGTGCTGCAGGTCAAATAGCTGCTCCTGAGGGTGGCAGCATTTTGTTGTGTGCGTGCGTGAGAGCACTGCAAGGGAGTCCAAAGCTTTTTGCGAGTGAGACTCAGGCCCCAGCGAAAGGCAGAACACGACTCCCCATGTGTTTCATCACGCTAGCACGGCAGCCCCACTTTTGCATGGAAGGCTAACAGCTAGTGTTCTAACTTGAAGAAACAACACTGTAGAGAAACCGTGCTTTAGCTACCGTCGACCTCTAGACGGAGGAAGCATAACACGGAGTACCGTGGCTGAGAGCCTGGGGAACGGGTTCCATACGTGAAACCAAGGGAGAAATAGGTCCGGGCAGAAGGCACCTCTGGACTCAGCTCTTGCTACCTGCAGCTAACACTACTGCTCCATGTGTGCTTGGAATGCTATGTGCTCGACACTGACTGGCAAGAAACAAGCCTGTAAAGAATCCCAGCTGCAGCTCATTCGCCTACCAGGCTACTAACACCAAGAATCAATGCTGTAGCGTTACTGCGCTTTAGCTAACATTGCCGTTCCTGAAGCCGCAGGAGTTGTATAGTGCTCGTGTGTGAGAGACCGGGGAAAGGGTCCCATACGTGAAATGGAGTGAGAAACAGGCCGGTGCGGAAGGCAGCTCTCAACTCACCTCTTGTTTATGAGGCTAGTAGCCTTGCCCCGGGGGTGCCTGCAGGCCATCAGCCAACCACCTAACTCAAAGGAACAACTCTGTAGGGAATTCCTGCTTCGGCTAAAAGAGCCATGCCTCAGGGTGGACGCATTGTGTGGTGTGCATGCGTGAGTGCACAGCAAGTGAGTCCAAAACCATTTTCCTTGTGAGACCCAGGCCCCGGAAGAAGCCAGAACACGACTCCCCACTTGCTCCATGAAACTAGTACTGCGGCCCCACTTTTGAATGGAAGTCTAATAGCTAGCCCTCTAACTCGAAGAAACAACACTGTAGAGAAACCGTGCTTTAGCTACCGTCGACCTCTCTGTGGGCGAAGCAGTTTAGGGTGTACTGTGGCTGAGAGCCTGGGGACGGTTTCAATATCGTAATATCGGGGGAGAGACAGAGGGCAGCTCTCAACCCACATCATGGTTATGGGGCTAGTACCGTTGCCCAGGGTGTGTGTGCAGGCTTAAATGAAGCCACCTAACTAGAAGGAAAAACTCGGTTGAGAGCCTGTGCTTCAGGTAAAACAGCTGCTCCTGAGGGTGGCAGCATTTTGTTGTGTGCGTGCGTGAGAGCACTGCAAGGGAGTCCAAAGCTTTTTGCGAGTGCGACTCAAGCCCCAGCGAAAGGCAGAACACGACTCCCCATGTGTTTGACCACGCTAGCACGGCAGCCCCACATTTGCATGGAAGTCTAATAGCTAGCGTTCTAACTCGAAGAAACAACACAGTAGAGAAACCGTGCTTTAGCTACCGTCCACCTCTCTGTGGGCGAAGCAGTTTAGGGTGTACTGTGGCTGAGAGCCTGGGGACGGTTTCAATATCGTAATATCGGGGGAGAGACAGGCCGGTACAGAGGGCAGCTCTCAACCCACATCATGGTTATGGGGCTAGTACCGTTGCCCAGGGTGTGTGTGCAGGCTTAAATGAAGCCACCTAACTCGAAGGAAAAACTCGGTTGAGACCCTGTGCTTCAGGTAAAACAGCTGCTCCTGAGGGTGGCAGCATTTTGTTGTGTGCGTGCGTGAGAGCACTGCAAGGGAGTCCAAAGCTTTTTGCGAGTGAGACTCAGGGCCCAACAAAAGGCAGAACACGACTCCCCATGTGTTTGACCAAGCTAGCACGGCAGCCCCACATTTGCATGGAAGTCTAATAGCTAGCGTTCTAACTCGAAGAAACAACACTGTAGAGAAACCGTGCTTTAGCTACCGTCGACCTCTCTGTGGGCGAAGCAGTTTAGGGTGTACTGTGGCTCAGAGCCTGGGGACGGTTTCAATATCGTAATATCGGGGAGAGACAGGCCGGTACAGAAGGCAGCTCTCAACTCACATCATGGTTATGGGGCTAGTACCGTTGCCCAGGCTGTGTGTGCCGGCTTAAACACAGCCACCTAACTCGAAGGAAAAACACGGTAGAGGATCCGTGCTTCAGCTAAAACAGCCGCTCCTGAGGGTGGAAGCATTTGGTTGTGTGCGTGCGTGAGAGGACTGCAAGGGAGTCCAAAGTTTCTGCGAGTGAGACTCAGGCCCCAGCAAAAGGCAGAACACGATTCCCCGTGTGTTTCATTTAGCTAGCACTGCGGCCCTACTTTTGCATGGAAGTCTAATCGCTAGCGTTCTCCCTGGAAGAAACAACACGGTGGAGAAACCGTGCTTTAGCTACCATCCACCTCTGTGAGGGAGGAAGCACTTTCCAGGCTACCGTGGGGGAGAGCCTGAGGAACGGGTTCCTTACGTGAAACCGAGGGAGAAGGAGTCCGGGCCAGAAGGCCCCTCTCGAATCAGCTCTTGTTACCTGAAGCTAACACTTCGGCTCCATGTGTGCATAGGAATGCTAAGGGCTCCACACTGATTTGGCAGAAAGAAGCCGGTCAAGAAGCCCAGCTTCAGCTCATTTGCCTCTCCACAGGGTGGCAGCATTTTCAAGTCTGCTTGAGTGCAAACCTGGGGAAGGAGTCCCAGCAGAATTCGGAGGGAGAAATAAGCATGGGCAGAAGGCACCTATCGACTCAACTCTTGTTTCGGGAAACTAGATCGGCTCTCCCGTGTGTGCGTGGAGTCCTCAGTGCCATCCACGCAACGCAAAGGAACAAAACTGTAGAGAACCCGTGCCTCAGCAAAGATCGCCCTTCCTGAGCGTTAACTTCATCTATTGTGTGTTTTTGTGAAAGCATGAGAAATGGAACCTAAACGTAACTCGGAGTGAGAAGCAGGCCAGAAGGAAGGCTGCTGTCGACTCACCTCTTGTTTGAGGAGATTAGCACTGCTGTACCCTGTGTGCCTGGATGCCTAGTTACCAGGCTACTAACACCAAGAATCAATCCTATAGAGTGACTGCGCTTGAGTTAACATTGCCGTTCCTGAAGCAGGAGGAATTTGACACTGCTCGTGTACGAGAGACCAGGCGTCACCAGACGTGAAATGGAGTGAGAAACAGGCCGGTGCGGAAGGCAGCTCTCAAGTCACCTCTGGTTGATGAGGCTAGTGCCCTTGGCCCGGGGGTGCCTGCAGGCCTAAAGCCAACCACCTAACTCAAAGGAACAACTCTGTAGGGAATTCCTGCTTCGGCTAAAAGAGCCATGCCTCAGGGTGGACGCATTTTGCTGTGTGCATGCGTGAGCGCACTGCAAGTGAGTCCAAAACCATTTTCCTTGTGAGACCCAGGCCCCGGAAGAAGCCAGAACACGACTCCCCACTTGCTCCATGAAGCTAGTACTGCGGCCCCACTTTTGCATGGAAGTCTAATAGCTAGTTTTCTAACTCGGAGGAAAAACCCTGTAGAGAAACCGTGCTTTAGTTACCGTCGACCTCTCTGTGGGCGAAGCAGTTTAGGGTGTACTGTGGCTGAGAGCCTGGGGACGGTTTCCATTTCGTAATATCGGGGGAGAGAGAGGCCGGTACATAAGGCAGCTCTAAACTCACTACATGGTTATGGGGCTAGTTCCGTTGCCCCGTGGGTGTGTGCTGGCTTAAACACAACCACCTAACTCGAAAGAAAAACTCAGTACAGAATCTGTGCTTCAGCTAAAACAGCTGCTCCTGAGGGTGGAAGCTTCTTTCGTGTGTGTGCGTGAGAGCACTGCAAGGGAGTCGCAAACCGAATTCGGAGGGAGCCTCAGGCAGCTGCAGAAGGCAGCACACGACTCCTCACTTATTTCGTGAAGCCAGCACTGCGGCCCCAATTTTGCATGGAGGTCTAATAGCTAGCGTTCTAACTCGAAGAAACAACACTGTAGAGAAACCGTGCTTTAGCTGTCATCGACCTCTCTGTGGGCGAAGCAGTTTGGGGTGTACTGTGGCTGAGAGCCTGGGGACGGTTTCACTATCGTAATATCGGGGGAGAGACAGGCCAGTACAGAAGGCAGCTCTCAACTCACATCATGGTTATGGGGCTAGTACCTTTGCCCAGGCTGTGTGTGCCGGCTTAAACACAGCCACCTAACTCGAAGGAAAAACTCGGCTAGAGCCTGTGCTGCAGGTAAAACAGCTGCTCCTGAGGGTGGCAGCCTTTTGTTGTGTGCGTGCGTGAGAGCACTGCAAGGGAGTCCAAAGCTTTTTGCGAGTGAGACTCAGGCCCCAGCGAAAGGCAGAACACGACTCCCCATGTGTTTCATCAAGCTCGCACGGCAGCCCCACTTTTGCATGGAAGGCTAATAGCTAGCGTTCTAACTCGAAGAAACAACACTGTAGAGAAACCGTGCTTTAGCTACCGTCGACCTCTCTGTGGGTGAAGCAGTTTAGGTGTACTGTGGCTGAGAGCCTGGGGACTGTTTCCATTTCGTAATATCCGGGGAGAGACAGGCCGGTACAGAGGGCAGCTCTCAACTCACTACATGGTTATGGGGCTAGTTCCGTTGTCCATGGTGTGTGTGCAGGCTTAAACACAGCCACCTAACTCGAAGGAAAAACTCGGTAGAGAGCCTGTGCTGCAGGTCAAATAGCTGCTCCTGAGGGTGGCAGCATTTTGTTGTGTGCGTGCGTGAGAGCACTGCAAGGGAGTCCAAAGCTTTTTGCGAGTGAGACTCAGGCCCCAGCGAAAGGCAGAACACGACTCCCCATGTGTTTCATCACGCTAGCACGGCAGCCCCACTTTTGCATGGAAGGCTAACAGCTAGTGTTCTAACTCGAAGAAACAACACTGTAGAGAAACCGTGCTTTAGCTACCGTCGACCTCTAGACGGAGGAAGCATAACACGGAGTACCGTGGCTGAGAGCCTGGGGAACGGGTTCCATACGTGAAACCAAGGGAGAAATAGGTCCGGGCAGAAGGCACCTCTGGACTCAGCTCTTGCTACCTGCAGCTAACACTACTGCTCCATGTGTGCTTGGAATGCTATGTGCTCGACACTGACTGGCAAGAAACAAGCCTGTAAAGAATCCCAGCTGCAGCTCATTCGCCTACCAGGCTACTAACACCAAGAATCAATGCTGTAGCGTTACTGCGCTTTAGCTAACATTGCCGTTCCTGAAGCCGCAGGAGTTGTATAGTGCTCGTGTGTGAGAGACCGGGGAAAGGGTCCCATACGTGAAATGGAGTGAGAAACAGGCCGGTGCGGAAGGCAGCTCTCAACTCACCTCTTGTTTATGAGGCTAGTAGCCTTGCCCCGGGGGTGCCTGCAGGCCATCAGCCAACCACCTAACTCAAAGGAACAACTCTGTAGGGAATTCCTGCTTCGGCTAAAAGAGCCATGCCTCAGGGTGGACGCATTGTGTGGTGTGCATGCGTGAGTGCACAGCAAGTGAGTCCAAAACCATTTTCCTTGTGAGACCCAGGCCCCGGAAGAAGCCAGAACACGACTCCCCACTTGCTCCATGAAACTAGTACTGCGGCCCCACTTTTGAATGGAAGTCTAATAGCTAGCCCTCTAACTCGAAGAAACAACACTGTAGAGAAACCGTGCTTTAGCTACCGTCGACCTCTCTGTGGGCGAAGCAGTTTAGGGTGTACTGTGGCTGAGAGCCTGGGGACGGTTTCAATATCGTAATATCGGGGGAGAGACAGAGGGCAGCTCTCAACCCACATCATGGTTATGGGGCTAGTACCGTTGCCCAGGGTGTGTGTGCAGGCTTAAATGAAGCCACCTAACTCGAAGGAAAAACTCGGTTGAGAGCCTGTGCTTCAGGTAAAACAGCTGCTCCTGAGGGTGGCAGCATTTTGTTGTGTGCGTGCGTGAGAGCACTGCAAGGGAGTCCAAAGCTTTTTGCGAGTGAGACTCAAGCCCCAGCGAAAGGCAGAACACGACTCCCCATGTGTTTGACCACGCTAGCACGGCAGCCCCACATTTGCATGGAAGTCTAATAGCTAGCGTTCTAACTCGAAGAAACAACACAGTAGAGAAACCGTGCTTTAGCTACCGTCCACCTCTCTGTGGGCGAAGCAGTTTAGGGTGTACTGTGGCTGAGAGCCTGGGGACGGTTTCAATATCGTAATATCGGGGGAGAGACAGGCCGGTACAGAGGGCAGCTCTCAACCCACATCATGGTTATGGGGCTAGTACCGTTGCCCAGGGTGTGTGTGCAGGCTTAAATGAAGCCACCTAACTCGAAGGAAAAACTCGGTTGAGACCTTGTGCTTCAGGTAAAACAGCTGCTCCTGAGGGTGGCAGCATTTTGTTGTGTGCGTGCGTGAGAGCACTGCAAGGGAGTCCAAAGCTTTTTGCGAGTGAGACTCAGGGCCCAACAAAAGGCAGAACACGACTCCCCATGTGTTTGACCAAGCTAGCACGGCAGCCCCACATTTGCATGGAAGTCTAATAGCTAGCGTTCTAACTCGAAGAAACAACACTGTAGAGAAACCGTGCTTTAGCTACCGTCGACCTCTCTGTGGGCGAAGCAGTTTAGGGTGTACTGTGGCTCAGAGCCTGGGGACGGTTTCAATATCGTAATATCGGGGAGAGACAGGCCGGTACAGAAGGCAGCTCTCAACTCACATCATGGTTATGGGGCTAGTACCGTTGCCCAGGCTGTGTGTGCCGGCTTAAACACAGCCACCTAACTCGAAGGAAAAACACGGTAGAGGATCCGTGCTTCAGCTAAAACAGCCGCTCCTGAGGGTGGAAGCATTTGGTTGTGTGCGTGCGTGAGAGGACTGCAAGGGAGTCCAAAGTTTCTGCGAGTGAGACTCAGGCCCCAGCAAAAGGCAGAACACGATTCCCCATGTGTTTCATTTAGCTAGCACTGCGGCCCTACTTTTGCATGGAAGTCTAATCGCTAGCGTTCTCCCTGGAAGAAACAACACGGTGGAGAAACCGTGCTTTAGCTACCATCCACCTCTGTGAGGGAGGAAGCACTTTCCAGGCTACCGTGGGGGAGAGCCTGAGGAACGGGTTCCTTACGTGAAACCGAGGGAGAAGGAGTCCGGGCCAGAAGGCCCCTCTCGAATCAGCTCTTGTTACCTGAAGCTAACACTTCGGCTCCATGTGTGCATAGGAATGCTAAGGGGTCCACACTGATTTGGCAGAAAGAAGCCGGTCAAGAAGCCCAGCTTCAGCTCATTCGCCTCTCCACAGGGTGGCAGCATTTTCAAGTCTGCTTGAGTGCAAACCTGGGGAAGGAGTCCCAGCAGAATTCGGAGGGAGAAATAAGCATGGGCAGAAGGCACCTATCGACTCAACTCTTGTTTCGGGAAACTAGATCGGCTCTCCCGTGTGTGCGTGGAGTCCTCAGTGCCATCCACGCAACGCAAAGGAACAAAACTGTAGAGAACCCGTGCCTCAGCAAAGATCGCCCTTCCTGAGCGTTAACTTCATCTATTGTGTGTTTTTGTGAAAGCATGAGAAATGGAACCTAAACGTAACTCGGAGTGAGAAGCAGGCCAGAAGGAAGGCTGCTGTCGACTCACCTCTTGTTTGAGGAGATTAGCACTGCTGTACCCTGTGTGCCTGGATGCCTAGTTACCAGGCTACTAACACCAAGAATCAATCCTATAGAGTGACTGCGCTTGAGTTAACATTGCCGTTCCTGAAGCAGGAGGAATTTGACACTGCTCGTGTACGAGAGACCAGGCGTCACCAGACGTGAAATGGAGTGAGAAACAGGCCGGTGCGGAAGGCAGCTCTCAAGTCACCTCTGGTTGATGAGGCTAGTGCCCTTGGCCCGGGGGTGCCTGCAGGCCTAAAGCCAACCACCTAACTCAAAGGAACAACTCTGTAGGGAATTCCTGCTTCGGCTAAAAGAGCCATGCCTCAGGGTGGACGCATTTTGCTGTGTGCATGCGTGAGCGCACTGCAAGTGAGTCCAAAACCATTTTCCTTGTGAGACCCAGGCCCCGGAAGAGCCAGAACACGACTCCCCACTTGCTCCATGAAGCTAGTACTGCGGCCCCACTTTTGCATGGAAGTCTAATAGCTAGTTTTCTAACTCGGAGGAAAAACCCTGTAGAGAAACCGTGCTTTAGTTACCGTCGACCTCTCTGTGGGCGAAGCAGTTTAGGGTGTACTGTGGCTGAGAGCCTGGGGACGGTTTCCATTTCGTAATATCGGGGGAGAGAGAGGCCGGTACATAAGGCAGCTCTAAACTCACTACATGGTTATGGGGCTAGTTCCGTTGCCCCGTGGGTGTGTGCTGGCTTAAACACAACCACCTAACTCGAAAGAAAAACTCAGTACAGAATCTGTGCTTCAGCTAAAACAGCTGCTCCTGAGGGTGGAAGCTTCTTTCGTGTGTGTGCGTGAGAGCACTGCAAGGGAGTCGCAAACCGAATTCGGAGGGAGCCTCAGGCAGCTGCAAAAGGCAGCACACGACTCCTCACTTATTTCGTGAAGCCAGCACTGCGGCCCCAATTTTGCATGGAGGTCTAATAGCTAGCGTTCTAACTCGAAGAAACAACACTGTAGAGAAACCGTGCTTTAGCTGTCATCGACCTCTCTGTGGGCGAAGCAGTTTGGGGTGTACTGTGGCTGAGAGCCTGGGGACGGTTTCACTATCGTAATATCGGGGGAGAGACAGGCCAGTACAGAAGGCAGCTCTCAACTCACATCATGGTTATGGGGCTAGTACCTTTGCCCAGGCTGTGTGTGCCGGCTTAAACACAGCCACCTAACTCGAAGGAAAAACTCGGCTAGAGCCTGTGCTGCAGGTAAAACAGCTGCTCCTGAGGGTGGCAGCCTTTTGTTGTGTGCGTGCGTGAGAGCACTGCAAGGGAGTCCAAAGCTTTTTGCGAGTGAGACTCAGGCCCCAGCGAAAGGCAGAACACGACTCCCCATGTGTTTCATCAAGCTCGCACGGCAGCCCCACTTTTGCATGGAAGGCTAATAGCTAGCGTTCTAACTCGAAGAAACAACACTGTAGAGAAACCGTGCTTTAGCTACCGTCGACCTCTCTGTGGGTGAAGCAGTTTAGGTGTACTGTGGCTGAGAGCCTGGGGACTGTTTCCATTTCGTAATATCCGGGGAGAGACAGGCCGGTACAGAGGGCAGCTCTCAACTCACTACATGGTTATGGGGCTAGTTCCGTTGTCCATGGTGTGTGTGCAGGCTTAAACACAGCCACCTAACTCGAAGGAAAAACTCGGTAGAGAGCCTGTGCTGCAGGTCAAATAGCTGCTCCTGAGGGTGGCAGCATTTTGTTGTGTGCGTGCGTGAGAGCACTGCAAGGGAGTCCAAAGCTTTTTGCGAGTGAGACTCAGGCCCCAGCGAAAGGCAGAACACGACTCCCCATGTGTTTCATCACGCTAGCACGGCAGCCCCACTTTTGCATGGAAGGCTAACAGCTAGTGTTCTAACTTGAAGAAACAACACTGTAGAGAAACCGTGCTTTAGCTACCGTCGACCTCTAGACGGAGGAAGCATAACACGGAGTACCGTGGCTGAGAGCCTGGGGAACGGGTTCCATACGTGAAACCAAGGGAGAAATAGGTCCGGGCAGAAGGCACCTCTGGATTCAGCTCTTGCTACCTGCAGCTAACACTACTGCTCCATGTGTGCTTGGAATGCTATGTGCTCGACACTGACTGGCAAGAAACAAGCCTGTAAAGAATCCCAGCTGCAGCTCATTCGCCTACCAGGCTACTAACACCAAGAATCAATGCTGTAGCGTTACTGCGCTTTAGCTAACATTGCCGTTCCTGAAGCCGCAGGAGTTGTATAGTGCTCGTGTGTGAGAGACCGGGGAAAGGGTCCCATACGTGAAATGGAGTGAGAAACAGGCCGGTGCGGAAGGCAGCTCTCAACTCACCTCTTGTTTATGAGGCTAGTAGCCTTGCCCCGGGGGTGCCTGCAGGCCATCAGCCAACCACCTAACTCAAAGGAACAACTCTGTAGGGAATTCCTGCTTCGGCTAAAAAAGCCATGCCTCAGGGTGGACGCATTGTGTGGTGTGCATGCGTGAGTGCACAGCAAGTGAGTCCAAAACCATTTTCCTTGTGAGACCCAGGCCCCGGAAGAAGCCAGAACACGACTCCCCACTTGCTCCATGAAACTAGTACTGCGGCCCCACTTTTGAATGGAAGTCTAATAGCTAGCCCTCTAACTCGAAGAAACAACACTGTAGAGAAACCGTGCTTTAGCTACCGTCGACCTCTCTGTGGGCGAAGCAGTTTAGGGTGTACTGTGGCTGAGAGCCTGGGGACGGTTTCAATATCGTAATATCGGGGGAGAGACAGAGGGCAGCTCTCAACCCACATCATGGTTATGGGGCTAGTACCGTTGCCCAGGGTGTGTGTGCAGGCTTAAATGAAGCCACCTAACTCGAAGGAAAAACTCGGTTGAGAGCCTGTGCTTCAGGTAAAACAGCTGCTCCTGAGGGTGGCAGCATTTTGTTGTGTGCGTGCGTGAGAGCACTGCAAGGGAGTCCAAAGCTTTTTGCGAGTGCGACTCAAGCCCCAGCGAAAGGCAGAACACGACTCCCCATGTGTTTGACCACGCTAGCACGGCAGCCCCACATTTGCATGGAAGTCTAATAGCTAGCGTTCTAACTCGAAGAAACAACACAGTAGAGAAACCGTGCTTTAGCTACCGTCCACCTCTCTGTGGGCGAAGCAGTTTAGGGTGTACTGTGGCTGAGAGCCTGGGGACGGTTTCAATATCGTAATATCGGGGGAGAGACAGGCCGGTACAGAGGGCAGCTCTCAACCCACATCATGGTTATGGGGCTAGTACCGTTGCCCAGGGTGTGTGTGCAGGCTTAAATGAAGCCACCTAACTCGAAGGAAAAACTCGGTTGAGACCCTGTGCTTCAGGTAAAACAGCTGCTCCTGAGGGTGGCAGCATTTTGTTGTGTGCGTGCGTGAGAGGACTGCAAGGGAGTCCAAAGCTTTTTGCGAGTGAGACTCAGGGCCCAACAAAAGGCAGAACACGACTCCCCATGTGTTTGACCAAGCTAGCACGGCAGCCCCACATTTGCATGGAAGTCTAATAGCTAGCGTTCTAACTCGAAGAAACAACACTGTAGAGAAACCGTGCTTTAGCTACCGTCGACCTCTCTGTGGGCGAAGCAGTTTAGGGTGTACTGTGGCTCAGAGCCTGGGGACGGTTTCAATATCGTAATATCGGGGAGAGACAGGCCGGTACAGAAGGCAGCTCTCAACTCACATCATGGTTATGGGGCTAGTACCGTTGCCCAGGCTGTGTGTGCCGGCTTAAACACAGCCACCTAACTCGAAGGAAAAACACGGTAGAGGATCCGTGCTTCAGCTAAAACAGCCGCTCCTGAGGGTGGAAGCATTTGGTTGTGTGCGTGCGTGAGAGGACTGCAAGGGAGTCCAAAGTTTCTGCGAGTGAGACTCAGGCCCCAGCAAAAGGCAGAACACGATTCCCCGTGTGTTTCATTTAGCTAGCACTGCGGCCCTACTTTTGCATGGAAGTCTAATCGCTAGCGTTCTCCCTGGAAGAAACAACACGGTGGAGAAACCGTGCTTTAGCTACCATCCACCTCTGTGAGGGAGGAAGCACTTTCCAGGCTACCGTGGGGGAGAGCCTGAGGAACGGGTTCCTTACGTGAAACCGAGGGAGAAGGAGTCCGGGCCAGAAGGCCCCTCTCGAATCAGCTCTTGTTACCTGAAGCTAACACTTCGGCTCCATGTGTGCATAGGAATGCTAAGGGCTCCACACTGATTTGGCAGAAAGAAGCCGGTCAAGAAGCCCAGCTTCAGCTCATTCGCCTCTCCACAGGGTGGCAGCATTTTCAAGTCTGCTTGAGTGCAAACCTGGGGAAGGAGTCCCAGCAGAATTCGGAGGGAGAAATAAGCATGGGCAGAAGGCACCTATCGACTCAACTCTTGTTTCGGGAAACTAGATCGGCTCTCCCGTGTGTGCGTGGAGTCCTCAGTGCCATCCACGCAACGCAAAGGAACAAAACTGTAGAGAACCCGTGCCTCAGCAAAGATCGCCCTTCCTGAGCGTTAACTTCATCTATTGTTTTTGTGAAAGCATGAGAAATGGAACCTAAACGTAACTCGGAGTGAGAAGCAGGCCAGAAGGAAGGCTGCTGTCGACTCACCTCTTGTTTGAGGAGATTAGCACTGCTGTACCCTGTGTGCCTGGATGCCTAGTTACCAGGCTACTAACACCAAGAATCAATCCTATAGAGTGACTGCGCTTGAGTTAACATTGCCGTTCCTGAAGCAGGAGGAATTTGACACTGCTCGTGTACGAGAGACCAGGCGTCACCAGACGTGAAATGGAGTGAGAAACAGGCCGGTGCGGAAGGCAGCTCTCAAGTCACCTCTGGTTGATGAGGCTAGTGCCCTTGGCCCGGGGGTGCCTGCAGGCCTAAAGCCAACCACCTAACTCAAAGGAACAACTCTGTAGGGAATTCCTGCTTCGGCTAAAAGAGCCATGCCTCAGGGTGGACGCATTTTGCTGTGTGCATGCGTGAGCGCACTGCAAGTGAGTCCAAAACCATTTTCCTTGTGAGACCCAGGCCCCGGAAGAAGCCAGAACACGACTCCCCACTTGCTCCATGAAGCTAGTACTGCGGCCCCACTTTTGCATGGAAGTCTAATAGCTAGTTTTCTAACTCGGAGGAAAAACCCTGTAGAGAAACCGTGCTTTAGTTACCGTCGACCTCTCTGTGGGCGAAGCAGTTTAGGGTGTACTGTGGCTGAGAGCCTGGGGACGGTTTCCATTTCGTAATATCGGGGGAGAGAGAGGCCGGTACATAAGGCAGCTCTAAACTCACTACATGGTTATGGGGCTAGTTCCGTTGCCCCGTGGGTGTGTGCTGGCTTAAACACAACCACCTAACTCGAAAGAAAAACTCAGTACAGAATCTGTGCTTCAGCTAAAACAGCTGCTCCTGAGGGTGGAAGCTTCTTTCGTGTGTGCGTGAGAGCACTGCAAGGGAGTCGCAAACCGAATTCGGAGGGAGCCTCAGGCAGCTGCAGAAGGCAGCACACGACTCCTCACTTATTTCGTGAAGCCAGCACTGCGGCCCCAATTTTGCATGGAGGTCTAATAGCTAGCGTTCTAACTCGAAGAAACAACACTGTAGAGAAACCGTGCTTTAGCTGTCATCGACCTCTCTGTGGGCGAAGCAGTTTGGGGTGTACTGTGGCTGAGAGCCTGGGGACGGTTTCACTATCGTAATATCGGGGGAGAGACAGGCCAGTACAGAAGGCAGCTCTCAACTCACATCATGGTTATGGGGCTAGTACCTTTGCCCAGGCTGTGTGTGCCGGCTTAAACACAGCCACCTAACTCGAAGGAAAAACTCGGCTAGAGCCTGTGCTGCAGGTAAAACAGCTGCTCCTGAGGGTGGCAGCCTTTTGTTGTGTGCGTGCGTGAGAGCACTGCAAGGGAGTCCAAAGCTTTTTGCGAGTGAGACTCAGGCCCCAGCGAAAGGCAGAACACGACTCCCCATGTGTTTCATCACGCTAGCACGGCAGCCCCACTTTTGCATGGAAGGCTAACAGCTAGTGTTCTAACTCGAAGAAACAACACTGTAGAGAAACCGTGCTTTAGCTACCGTCGACCTCTAGACGGAGGAAGCATAACACGGAGTACCGTGGCTGAGAGCCTGGGGAACGGGTTCCATACGTGAAACCAAGGGAGAAATAGGTCCGGGCAGAAGGCACCTCTGGACTCAGCTCTTGCTACCTGCAGCTAACACTACTGCTCCATGTGTGCTTGGAATGCTATGTGCTCGACACTGACTGGCAAGAAACAAGCCTGTAAAGAATCCCAGCTGCAGCTCATTCGCCTACCAGGCTACTAACACCAAGAATCAATGCTGTAGCGTTACTGCGCTTTAGCTAACATTGCCGTTCCTGAAGCCGCAGGAGTTGTATAGTGCTCGTGTGTGAGAGACCGGGGAAAGGGTCCCATACGTGAAATGGAGTGAGAAACAGGCCGGTGCGGAAGGCAGCTCTCAACTCACCTCTTGTTTATGAGGCTAGTAGCCTTGCCCCGGGGGTGCCTGCAGGCCATCAGCCAACCACCTAACTCAAAGGAACAACTCTGTAGGGAATTCCTGCTTGGGCTAAAAAAGCCATGCCTCAGGGTGGACGCATTGTGTGGTGTGCATGCGTGAGTGCACAGCAAGTGAGTCCAAAACCATTTTCCTTGTGAGACCCAGGCCCCGGAAGAAGCCAGAACACGACTCCCCACTTGCTCCATGAAACTAGTACTGCGGCCCCACTTTTGAATGGAAGTCTAATAGCTAGCCCTCTAACTCGAAGAAACAACACTGTAGAGAAACCGTGCTTTAGCTACCGTCGACCTCTCTGTGGGCGAAGCAGTTTAGGGTGTACTGTGGCTGAGAGCCTGGGGACGGTTTCAATATCGTAATATCGGGGGAGAGACAGGCCGGTACAGAGGGCAGCTCTCAACCCACATCATGGTTATGGGGCTAGTACCGTTGCCCAGGGTGTGTGTGCAGGCTTAAATGAAGCCACCTAACTCGAAGGAAAAACTCGGTTGAGAGCCTGTGCTTCAGGTAAAACAGCTGCTCCTGAGGGTGGCAGCATTTTGTTGTGTGCGTGCGTGAGAGCACTGCAAGGGAGTCCAAAGCTTTTTGCGAGTGCGACTCAAGCCCCAGCGAAAGGCAGAACACGACTCCCCATGTGTTTGACCACGCTAGCACGGCAGCCCCACATTTGCATGGAAGTCTAATAGCTAGCGTTCTAACTCGAAGAAACAACACAGTAGAGAAACCGTGCTTTAGCTACCGTCCACCTCTCTGTGGGCGAAGCAGTTTAGGGTGTACTGTGGCTCAGAGCCTGGGGACGGTTTCAATATCGTAATATCGGGGGAGAGACAGGCCGGTACAGAGGGCAGCTCTCAACCCACATCATGGTTATGGGGCTAGTACCGTTGCCCAGGGTGTGTGTGCAGGCTTAAATGAAGCCACCTAACTCGAAGGAAAAACTCGGTTGAGACCCTGTGCTTCAGGTAAAACAGCTGCTCCTGAGGGTGGCAGCATTTTGTTGTGTGCGTGCGTGAGAGCACTGCAAGGGAGTCCAAAGCTTTTTGCGAGTGAGACTCAGGGCCCAACAAAAGGCAGAACACGACTCCCCATGTGTTTGACCAAGCTAGCACGGCAGCCCCACATTTGCATGGAAGTCTAATAGCTAGCGTTCTAACTCGAAGAAACAACACTGTAGAGAAACCGTGCTTTAGCTACCGTCGACCTCTCTGTGGGCGAAGCAGTTTAGGGTGTACTGTGGCTCAGAGCCTGGGGACGGTTTCAATATCGTAATATCGGGGAGAGACAGGCCGGTACAGAAGGCAGCTCTCAACTCACATCATGGTTATGGGGCTAGTACCGTTGCCCAGGCTGTGTGTGCCGGCTTAAACACAGCCACCTAACTCGAAGGAAAAACACGGTAGAGGATCCGTGCTTCAGCTAAAACAGCCGCTCCTGAGGGTGGAAGCATTTGGTTGTGTGCGTGCGTGAGAGGACTGCAAGGGAGTCCAAAGTTTCTGCGAGTGAGACTCAGGCCCCAGCAAAAGGCAGAACACGATTCCCCGTGTGTTTCATTTAGCTAGCACTGCGGCCCTACTTTTGCATGGAAGTCTAATCGCTAGCGTTCTCCCTGGAAGAAACAACACGGTGGAGAAACCGTGCTTTAGCTACCATCCACCTCTGTGAGGGAGGAAGCACTTTCCAGGCTACCGTGGGGGAGAGCCTGAGGAACGGGTTCCTTACGTGAAACCGAGGGAGAAGGAGTCCGGGCCAGAAGGCCCCTCTCGAATCAGCTCTTGTTACCTGAAGCTAACACTTCGGCCCCATGTGTGCATAGGAATGCTAAGGGCTCCACACTGATTTGGCAGAAAGAAGCCGGTCAAGAAGCCCAGCTTCAGCTCATTCGCCTCTCCACAGGGTGGCAGCATTTTCAAGTCTGCTTGAGTGCAAACCTGGGGAAGGAGTCCCAGCAGAATTCGGAGGGAGAAATAAGCATGGGCAGAAGGCACCTATCGACTCAACTCTTGTTTCGGGAAACTAGATCGGCTCTCCCGTGTGTGCGTGGAGTCCTCAGTGCCATCCACGCAACGCAAAGGAACAAAACTGTAGAGAACCCGTGCCTCAGCAAAGATCGCCCTTCCTGAGCGTTAACTTCATCTATTGTGTGTTTTTGTGAAAGCATGAGAAATGGAACCTAAACGTAACTCGGAGTGAGAAGCAGGCCAGAAGGAAGGCTGCTGTCGACTCACCTCTTGTTTGAGGAGATTAGCACTGCTGTACCCTGTGTGCCTGGATGCCTAGTTACCAGGCTACTAACACCAAGAATCAATCCTATAGAGTGACTGCGCTTGAGTTAACATTGCCGTTCCTGAAGCAGGAGGAATTTGACACTGCTCGTGTACGAGAGACCAGGCGTCACCAGACGTGAAATGGAGTGAGAAACAGGCCGGTGCGGAAGGCAGCTCTCAAGTCACCTCTGGTTGATGAGGCTAGTGCCCTTGGCCCGGGGGTGCCTGCAGGCCTAAAGCCAACCACCTAACTCAAAGGAACAACTCTGTAGGGAATTCCTGCTTCGGCTAAAAGAGCCATGCCTCAGGGTGGACGCATTTTGCTGTGTGCATGCGTGAGCGCACTGCAAGTGAGTCCAAAACCATTTTCCTTGTGAGACCCAGGCCCCGGAAGAAGCCAGAACACGACTCCCCACTTGCTCCATGAAGCTAGTACTGCGGCCCCACTTTTGCATGGAAGTCTAATAGCTAGTTTTCTAACTCGGAGGAAAAACCCTGTAGAGAAACCGTGCTTTAGTTACCGTCGACCTCTCTGTGGGCGAAGCAGTTTAGGGTGTACTGTGGCTGAGAGCCTGGGGACGGTTTCCATTTCGTAATATCGGGGGAGAGAGAGGCCGGTACATAAGGCAGCTCTAAACTCACTACATGGTTATGGGGCTAGTTCCGTTGCCCCGTGGGTGTGTGCTGGCTTAAACACAACCACCTAACTCGAAAGAAAAACTCAGTACAGAATCTGTGCTTCAGCTAAAACAGCTGCTCCTGAGGGTGGAAGCTTCTTTCGTGTGTGTGCGTGAGAGCACTGCAAGGGAGTCGCAAACCGAATTCGGAGGGAGCCTCAGGCAGCTGCAGAAGGCAGCACACGACTCCTCACTTATTTCGTGAAGCCAGCACTGCGGCCCCAATTTTGCATGGAGGTCTAATAGCTAGCGTTCTAACTCGAAGAAACAACACTGTAGAGAAACCGTGCTTTAGCTGTCATCGACCTCTCTGTGGGCGAAGCAGTTTGGGGTGTACTGTGGCTGAGAGCCTGGGGACGGTTTCACTATCGTAATATCGGGGGAGAGACAGGCCAGTACAGAAGGCAGCTCTCAACTCACATCATGGTTATGGGGCTAGTACCTTTGCCCAGGCTGTGTGTGCCGGCTTAAACACAGCCACCTAACTCGAAGGAAAAACTCGGCTAGAGCCTGTGCTGCAGGTAAAACAGCTGCTCCTGAGGGTGGCAGCCTTTTGTTGTGTGCGTGCGTGAGAGCACTGCAAGGGAGTCCAAAGCTTTTTGCGAGTGAGACTCAGGCCCCAGCGAAAGGCAGAACACGACTCCCCATGTGTTTCATCACGCTAGCACGGCAGCCCCACTTTTGCATGGAAGGCTAACAGCTAGTGTTCTAACTCGAAGAAACAACACTGTAGAGAAACCGTGCTTTAGCTACCGTCGACCTCTAGACGGAGGAAGCATAACACGGAGTACCGTGGCTGAGAGCCTGGGGAACGGGTTCCATACGTGAAACCAAGGGAGAAATAGGTCCGGGCAGAAGGCACCTCTGGACTCAGCTCTTGCTACCTGCAGCTAACACTACTGCTCCATGTGTGCTTGGAATGCTATGTGCTCGACACTGACTGGCAAGAAACAAGCCTGTAAAGAATCCCAGCTGCAGCTCATTCGCCTACCAGGCTACTAACACCAAGAATCAATGCTGTAGCGTTACTGCGCTTTAGCTAACATTGCCGTTCCTGAAGCCGCAGGAGTTGTATAGTGCTCGTGTGTGAGAGACCGGGGAAAGGGTCCCATACGTGAAATGGAGTGAGAAACAGGCCGGTGCGGAAGGCAGCTCTCAACTCACCTCTTGTTTATGAGGCTAGTAGCCTTGCCCCGGGGGTGCCTGCAGGCCATCAGCCAACCACCTAACTCAAAGGAACAACTCTGTAGGGAATTCCTGCTTGGGCTAAAAAAGCCATGCCTCAGGGTGGACGCATTGTGTGGTGTGCATGCGTGAGTGCACAGCAAGTGAGTCCAAAACCATTTTCCTTGTGAGACCCAGGCCCCGGAAGAAGCCAGAACACGACTCCCCACTTGCTCCATGAAACTAGTACTGCGGCCCCACTTTTGAATGGAAGTCTAATAGCTAGCCCTCTAACTCGAAGAAACAACACTGTAGAGAAACCGTGCTTTAGCTACCGTCGACCTCTCTGTGGGCGAAGCAGTTTAGGGTGTACTGTGGCTGAGAGCCTGGGGACGGTTTCAATATCGTAATATCGGGGGAGAGACAGAGGGCAGCTCTCAACCCACATCATGGTTATGGGGCTAGTACCGTTGCCCAGGGTGTGTGTGCAGGCTTAAATGAAGCCACCTAACTCGAAGGAAAAACTCGGTTGAGAGCCTGTGCTTCAGGTAAAACAGCTGCTCCTGAGGGTGGCAGCATTTTGTTGTGTGCGTGCGTGAGAGCACTGCAAGGGAGTCCAAAGCTTTTTGCGAGTGAGACTCAAGCCCCAGCGAAAGGCAGAACACGACTCCCCATGTGTTTGACCACGCTAGCACGGCAGCCCCACATTTGCATGGAAGTCTAATAGCTAGCGTTCTAACTCGAAGAAACAACACAGTAGAGAAACCGTGCTTTAGCTACCGTCCACCTCTCTGTGGGCGAAGCAGTTTAGGGTGTACTGTGGCTGAGAGCCTGGGGACGGTTTCAATATCGTAATATCAGGGGAGAGACAGGCCGGTACAGAGGGCAGCTCTCAACCCACATCATGGTTATGGGGCTAGTACCGTTGCCCAGGGTGTGTGTGCAGGCTTAAATGAAGCCACCTAACTCGAAGGAAAAACTCGGTTGAGACCCTGTGCTTCAGGTAAAACAGCTGCTCCTGAGGGTGGCAGCATTTTGTTGTGTGCGTGCGTGAGAGCACTGCAAGGGAGTCCAAAGCTTTTTGCGAGTGAGACTCAGGGCCCAACAAAAGGCAGAACACGACTCCCCATGTGTTTGACCAAGCTAGCACGGCAGCCCCACATTTGCATGGAAGTCTAATAGCTAGCGTTCTAACTCGAAGAAACAACACAGTAGAGAAACCGTGCTTTAGCTACCGTCGACCTCTCTGTGGGCGAAGCAGTTTAGGGTGTACTGTGGCTCAGAGCCTGGGGACGGTTTCAATATCGTAATATCGGGGAGAGACAGGCCGGTACAGAAGGCAGCTCTCAACTCACATCATGGTTATGGGGCTAGTACCGTTGCCCAGGCTGTGTGTGCCGGCTTAAACACAGCCACCTAACTCGAAGGAAAAACACGGTAGAGGATCCGTGCTTCAGCTAAAACAGCCGCTCCTGAGGGTGGAAGCATTTGGTTGTGTGCGTGCGTGAGAGGACTGCAAGGGAGTCCAAAGTTTCTGCGAGTGAGACTCAGGCCCCAGCAAAAGGCAGAACACGATTCCCCGTGTGTTTCATTTAGCTAGCACTGCGGCCCTACTTTTGCATGGAAGTCTAATCGCTAGCGTTCTCCCTGGAAGAAACAACACGGTGGAGAAACCGTGCTTTAGCTACCATCCACCTCTGTGAGGGAGGAAGCACTTTCCAGGCTACCGTGGGGGAGAGCCTGAGGAACGGGTTCCTTACGTGAAACCGAGGGAGAAGGAGTCCGGGCCAGAAGGCCCCTCTCGAATCAGCTCTTGTTACCTGAAGCTAACACTTCGGCTCCATGTGTGCATAGGAATGCTAAGGGGTCCACACTGATTTGGCAGAAAGAAGCCGGTCAAGAAGCCCAGCTTCAGCTCATTCGCCTCTCCACAGGGTGGCAGCATTTTCAAGTCTGCTTGAGTGCAAACCTGGGGAAGGAGTCCCAGCAGAATTCGGAGGGAGAAATAAGCATGGGCAGAAGGCACCTATCGACTCAACTCTTGTTTCGGGAAACTAGATCGGCTCTCCCGTGTGTGCGTGGAGTCCTCAGTGCCATCCACGCAACGCAAAGGAACAAAACTGTAGAGAACCCGTGCCTCAGCAAAGATCGCCCTTCCTGAGCGTTAACTTCATCTATTGTGTGTTTTTGTGAAAGCATGAGAAATGGAACCTAAACGTAACTCGGAGTGAGAAGCAGGCCAGAAGGAAGGCTGCTGTCGACTCACCTCTTGTTTGAGGAGATTAGCACTGCTGTACCCTGTGTGCCTGGATGCCTAGTTACCAGGCTACTAACACCAAGAATCAATCCTATAGAGTGACTGCGCTTGAGTTAACATTGCCGTTCCTGAAGCAGGAGGAATTTGACACTGCTCGTGTACGAGAGACCAGGCGTCACCAGACGTGAAATGGAGTGAGAAACAGGCCGGTGCGGAAGGCAGCTCTCAAGTCACCTCTGGTTGATGAGGCTAGTGCCCTTGGCCCGGGGGTGCCTGCAGGCCTAAAGCCAACCACCTAACTCAAAGGAACAACTCTGTAGGGAATTCCTGCTTCGGCTAAAAGAGCCATGCCTCAGGGTGGACGCATTTTGCTGTGTGCATGCGTGAGCGCACTGCAAGTGAGTCCAAAACCATTTTCCTTGTGAGACCCAGGCCCCGGAAGAGCCAGAACACGACTCCCCACTTGCTCCATGAAGCTAGTACTGCGGCCCCACTTTTGCATGGAAGTCTAATAGCTAGTTTTCTAACTCGGAGGAAAAACCCTGTAGAGAAACCGTGCTTTAGTTACCGTCGACCTCTCTGTGGGCGAAGCAGTTTAGGGTGTACTGTGGCTGAGAGCCTGGGGACGGTTTCCATTTCGTAATATCGGGGGAGAGAGAGGCCGGTACATAAGGCAGCTCTAAACTCACTACATGGTTATGGGGCTAGTTCCGTTGCCCCGTGGGTGTGTGCTGGCTTAAACACAACCACCTAACTCGAAAGAAAAACTCAGTACAGAATCTGTGCTTCAGCTAAAACAGCTGCTCCTGAGGGTGGAAGCTTCTTTCGTGTGTGTGCGTGAGAGCACTGCAAGGGAGTCGCAAACCGAATTCGGAGGGAGCCTCAGGCAGCTGCAAAAGGCAGCACACGACTCCTCACTTATTTCGTGAAGCCAGCACTGCGGCCCCAATTTTGCATGGAGGTCTAATAGCTAGCGTTCTAACTCGAAGAAACAACACTGTAGAGAAACCGTGCTTTAGCTGTCATCGACCTCTCTGTGGGCGAAGCAGTTTGGGGTGTACTGTGGCTGAGAGCCTGGGGACGGTTTCACTATCGTAATATCGGGGGAGAGACAGGCCAGTACAGAAGGCAGCTCTCAACTCACATCATGGTTATGGGGCTAGTACCTTTGCCCAGGCTGTGTGTGCCGGCTTAAACACAGCCACCTAACTCGAAGGAAAAACTCGGCTAGAGCCTGTGCTGCAGGTAAAACAGCTGCTCCTGAGGGTGGCAGCCTTTTGTTGTGTGCGTGCGTGAGAGCACTGCAAGGGAGTCCAAAGCTTTTTGCGAGTGAGACTCAGGCCCCAGCGAAAGGCAGAACACGACTCCCCATGTGTTTCATCAAGCTCGCACGGCAGCCCCACTTTTGCATGGAAGGCTAATAGCTAGCGTTCTAACTCGAAGAAACAACACTGTAGAGAAACCGTGCTTTAGCTACCGTCGACCTCTCTGTGGGTGAAGCAGTTTAGGTGTACTGTGGCTGAGAGCCTGGGGACTGTTTCCATTTCGTAATATCCGGGGAGAGACAGGCCGGTACAGAGGGCAGCTCTCAACTCACTACATGGTTATGGGGCTAGTTCCGTTGTCCATGGTGTGTGTGCAGGCTTAAACACAGCCACCTAACTCGAAGGAAAAACTCGGTAGAGAGCCTGTGCTGCAGGTCAAATAGCTGCTCCTGAGGGTGGCAGCATTTTGTTGTGTGCGTGCGTGAGAGCACTGCAAGGGAGTCCAAAGCTTTTTGCGAGTGAGACTCAGGCCCCAGCGAAAGGCAGAACACGACTCCCCATGTGTTTCATCACGCTAGCACGGCAGCCCCACTTTTGCATGGAAGGCTAACAGCTAGTGTTCTAACTTGAAGAAACAACACTGTAGAGAAACCGTGCTTTAGCTACCGTCGACCTCTAGACGGAGGAAGCATAACACGGAGTACCGTGGCTGAGAGCCTGGGGAACGGGTTCCATACGTGAAACCAAGGGAGAAATAGGTCCGGGCAGAAGGCACCTCTGGATTCAGCTCTTGCTACCTGCAGCTAACACTACTGCTCCATGTGTGCTTGGAATGCTATGTGCTCGACACTGACTGGCAAGAAACAAGCCTGTAAAGAATCCCAGCTGCAGCTCATTCGCCTACCAGGCTACTAACACCAAGAATCAATGCTGTAGCGTTACTGCGCTTTAGCTAACATTGCCGTTCCTGAAGCCGCAGGAGTTGTATAGTGCTCGTGTGTGAGAGACCGGGGAAAGGGTCCCATACGTGAAATGGAGTGAGAAACAGGCCGGTGCGGAAGGCAGCTCTCAACTCACCTCTTGTTTATGAGGCTAGTAGCCTTGCCCCGGGGGTGCCTGCAGGCCATCAGCCAACCACCTAACTCAAAGGAACAACTCTGTAGGGAATTCCTGCTTCGGCTAAAAAAGCCATGCCTCAGGGTGGACGCATTGTGTGGTGTGCATGCGTGAGTGCACAGCAAGTGAGTCCAAAACCATTTTCCTTGTGAGACCCAGGCCCCGGAAGAAGCCAGAACACGACTCCCCACTTGCTCCATGAAACTAGTACTGCGGCCCCACTTTTGAATGGAAGTCTAATAGCTAGCCCTCTAACTCGAAGAAACAACACTGTAGAGAAACCGTGCTTTAGCTACCGTCGACCTCTCTGTGGGCGAAGCAGTTTAGGGTGTACTGTGGCTGAGAGCCTGGGGACGGTTTCAATATCGTAATATCGGGGGAGAGACAGAGGGCAGCTCTCAACCCACATCATGGTTATGGGGCTAGTACCGTTGCCCAGGGTGTGTGTGCAGGCTTAAATGAAGCCACCTAACTCGAAGGAAAAACTCGGTTGAGAGCCTGTGCTTCAGGTAAAACAGCTGCTCCTGAGGGTGGCAGCATTTTGTTGTGTGCGTGCGTGAGAGCACTGCAAGGGAGTCCAAAGCTTTTTGCGAGTGCGACTCAAGCCCCAGCGAAAGGCAGAACACGACTCCCCATGTGTTTGACCACGCTAGCACGGCAGCCCCACATTTGCATGGAAGTCTAATAGCTAGCGTTCTAACTCGAAGAAACAACACAGTAGAGAAACCGTGCTTTAGCTACCGTCCACCTCTCTGTGGGCGAAGCAGTTTAGGGTGTACTGTGGCTGAGAGCCTGGGGACGGTTTCAATATCGTAATATCGGGGGAGAGACAGGCCGGTACAGAGGGCAGCTCTCAACCCACATCATGGTTATGGGGCTAGTACCGTTGCCCAGGGTGTGTGTGCAGGCTTAAATGAAGCCACCTAACTCGAAGGAAAAACTCGGTTGAGACCCTGTGCTTCAGGTAAAACAGCTGCTCCTGAGGGTGGCAGCATTTTGTTGTGTGCGTGCGTGAGAGGACTGCAAGGGAGTCCAAAGCTTTTTGCGAGTGAGACTCAGGGCCCAACAAAAGGCAGAACACGACTCCCCATGTGTTTGACCAAGCTAGCACGGCAGCCCCACATTTGCATGGAAGTCTAATAGCTAGCGTTCTAACTCGAAGAAACAACACTGTAGAGAAACCGTGCTTTAGCTACCGTCGACCTCTCTGTGGGCGAAGCAGTTTAGGGTGTACTGTGGCTCAGAGCCTGGGGACGGTTTCAATATCGTAATATCGGGGAGAGACAGGCCGGTACAGAAGGCAGCTCTCAACTCACATCATGGTTATGGGGCTAGTACCGTTGCCCAGGCTGTGTGTGCCGGCTTAAACACAGCCACCTAACTCGAAGGAAAAACACGGTAGAGGATCCGTGCTTCAGCTAAAACAGCCGCTCCTGAGGGTGGAAGCATTTGGTTGTGTGCGTGCGTGAGAGGACTGCAAGGGAGTCCAAAGTTTCTGCGAGTGAGACTCAGGCCCCAGCAAAAGGCAGAACACGATTCCCCGTGTGTTTCATTTAGCTAGCACTGCGGCCCTACTTTTGCATGGAAGTCTAATCGCTAGCGTTCTCCCTGGAAGAAACAACACGGTGGAGAAACCGTGCTTTAGCTACCATCCACCTCTGTGAGGGAGGAAGCACTTTCCAGGCTACCGTGGGGGAGAGCCTGAGGAACGGGTTCCTTACGTGAAACCGAGGGAGAAGGAGTCCGGGCCAGAAGGCCCCTCTCGAATCAGCTCTTGTTACCTGAAGCTAACACTTCGGCTCCATGTGTGCATAGGAATGCTAAGGGCTCCACACTGATTTGGCAGAAAGAAGCCGGTCAAGAAGCCCAGCTTCAGCTCATTCGCCTCTCCACAGGGTGGCAGCATTTTCAAGTCTGCTTGAGTGCAAACCTGGGGAAGGAGTCCCAGCAGAATTCGGAGGGAGAAATAAGCATGGGCAGAAGGCACCTATCGACTCAACTCTTGTTTCGGGAAACTAGATCGGCTCTCCCGTGTGTGCGTGGAGTCCTCAGTGCCATCCACGCAACGCAAAGGAACAAAACTGTAGAGAACCCGTGCCTCAGCAAAGATCGCCCTTCCTGAGCGTTAACTTCATCTATTGTTTTTGTGAAAGCATGAGAAATGGAACCTAAACGTAACTCGGAGTGAGAAGCAGGCCAGAAGGAAGGCTGCTGTCGACTCACCTCTTGTTTGAGGAGATTAGCACTGCTGTACCCTGTGTGCCTGGATGCCTAGTTACCAGGCTACTAACACCAAGAATCAATCCTATAGAGTGACTGCGCTTGAGTTAACATTGCCGTTCCTGAAGCAGGAGGAATTTGACACTGCTCGTGTACGAGAGACCAGGCGTCACCAGACGTGAAATGGAGTGAGAAACAGGCCGGTGCGGAAGGCAGCTCTCAAGTCACCTCTGGTTGATGAGGCTAGTGCCCTTGGCCCGGGGGTGCCTGCAGGCCTAAAGCCAACCACCTAACTCAAAGGAACAACTCTGTAGGGAATTCCTGCTTCGGCTAAAAGAGCCATGCCTCAGGGTGGACGCATTTTGCTGTGTGCATGCGTGAGCGCACTGCAAGTGAGTCCAAAACCATTTTCCTTGTGAGACCCAGGCCCCGGAAGAAGCCAGAACACGACTCCCCACTTGCTCCATGAAGCTAGTACTGCGGCCCCACTTTTGCATGGAAGTCTAATAGCTAGTTTTCTAACTCGGAGGAAAAACCCTGTAGAGAAACCGTGCTTTAGTTACCGTCGACCTCTCTGTGGGCGAAGCAGTTTAGGGTGTACTGTGGCTGAGAGCCTGGGGACGGTTTCCATTTCGTAATATCGGGGGAGAGAGAGGCCGGTACATAAGGCAGCTCTAAACTCACTACATGGTTATGGGGCTAGTTCCGTTGCCCCGTGGGTGTGTGCTGGCTTAAACACAACCACCTAACTCGAAAGAAAAACTCAGTACAGAATCTGTGCTTCAGCTAAAACAGCTGCTCCTGAGGGTGGAAGCTTCTTTCGTGTGTGCGTGAGAGCACTGCAAGGGAGTCGCAAACCGAATTCGGAGGGAGCCTCAGGCAGCTGCAGAAGGCAGCACACGACTCCTCACTTATTTCGTGAAGCCAGCACTGCGGCCCCAATTTTGCATGGAGGTCTAATAGCTAGCGTTCTAACTCGAAGAAACAACACTGTAGAGAAACCGTGCTTTAGCTGTCATCGACCTCTCTGTGGGCGAAGCAGTTTGGGGTGTACTGTGGCTGAGAGCCTGGGGACGGTTTCACTATCGTAATATCGGGGGAGAGACAGGCCAGTACAGAAGGCAGCTCTCAACTCACATCATGGTTATGGGGCTAGTACCTTTGCCCAGGCTGTGTGTGCCGGCTTAAACACAGCCACCTAACTCGAAGGAAAAACTCGGCTAGAGCCTGTGCTGCAGGTAAAACAGCTGCTCCTGAGGGTGGCAGCCTTTTGTTGTGTGCGTGCGTGAGAGCACTGCAAGGGAGTCCAAAGCTTTTTGCGAGTGAGACTCAGGCCCCAGCGAAAGGCAGAACACGACTCCCCATGTGTTTCATCACGCTAGCACGGCAGCCCCACTTTTGCATGGAAGGCTAACAGCTAGTGTTCTAACTCGAAGAAACAACACTGTAGAGAAACCGTGCTTTAGCTACCGTCGACCTCTAGACGGAGGAAGCATAACACGGAGTACCGTGGCTGAGAGCCTGGGGAACGGGTTCCATACGTGAAACCAAGGGAGAAATAGGTCCGGGCAGAAGGCACCTCTGGACTCAGCTCTTGCTACCTGCAGCTAACACTACTGCTCCATGTGTGCTTGGAATGCTATGTGCTCGACACTGACTGGCAAGAAACAAGCCTGTAAAGAATCCCAGCTGCAGCTCATTCGCCTACCAGGCTACTAACACCAAGAATCAATGCTGTAGCGTTACTGCGCTTTAGCTAACATTGCCGTTCCTGAAGCCGCAGGAGTTGTATAGTGCTCGTGTGTGAGAGACCGGGGAAAGGGTCCCATACGTGAAATGGAGTGAGAAACAGGCCGGTGCGGAAGGCAGCTCTCAACTCACCTCTTGTTTATGAGGCTAGTAGCCTTGCCCCGGGGGTGCCTGCAGGCCATCAGCCAACCACCTAACTCAAAGGAACAACTCTGTAGGGAATTCCTGCTTGGGCTAAAAAAGCCATGCCTCAGGGTGGACGCATTGTGTGGTGTGCATGCGTGAGTGCACAGCAAGTGAGTCCAAAACCATTTTCCTTGTGAGACCCAGGCCCCGGAAGAAGCCAGAACACGACTCCCCACTTGCTCCATGAAACTAGTACTGCGGCCCCACTTTTGAATGGAAGTCTAATAGCTAGCCCTCTAACTCGAAGAAACAACACTGTAGAGAAACCGTGCTTTAGCTACCGTCGACCTCTCTGTGGGCGAAGCAGTTTAGGGTGTACTGTGGCTGAGAGCCTGGGGACGGTTTCAATATCGTAATATCGGGGGAGAGACAGGCCGGTACAGAGGGCAGCTCTCAACCCACATCATGGTTATGGGGCTAGTACCGTTGCCCAGGGTGTGTGTGCAGGCTTAAATGAAGCCACCTAACTCGAAGGAAAAACTCGGTTGAGAGCCTGTGCTTCAGGTAAAACAGCTGCTCCTGAGGGTGGCAGCATTTTGTTGTGTGCGTGCGTGAGAGCACTGCAAGGGAGTCCAAAGCTTTTTGCGAGTGCGACTCAAGCCCCAGCGAAAGGCAGAACACGACTCCCCATGTGTTTGACCACGCTAGCACGGCAGCCCCACATTTGCATGGAAGTCTAATAGCTAGCGTTCTAACTCGAAGAAACAACACAGTAGAGAAACCGTGCTTTAGCTACCGTCCACCTCTCTGTGGGCGAAGCAGTTTAGGGTGTACTGTGGCTCAGAGCCTGGGGACGGTTTCAATATCGTAATATCGGGGGAGAGACAGGCCGGTACAGAGGGCAGCTCTCAACCCACATCATGGTTATGGGGCTAGTACCGTTGCCCAGGGTGTGTGTGCAGGCTTAAATGAAGCCACCTAACTCGAAGGAAAAACTCGGTTGAGACCCTGTGCTTCAGGTAAAACAGCTGCTCCTGAGGGTGGCAGCATTTTGTTGTGTGCGTGCGTGAGAGCACTGCAAGGGAGTCCAAAGCTTTTTGCGAGTGAGACTCAGGGCCCAACAAAAGGCAGAACACGACTCCCCATGTGTTTGACCAAGCTAGCACGGCAGCCCCACATTTGCATGGAAGTCTAATAGCTAGCGTTCTAACTCGAAGAAACAACACTGTAGAGAAACCGTGCTTTAGCTACCGTCGACCTCTCTGTGGGCGAAGCAGTTTAGGGTGTACTGTGGCTCAGAGCCTGGGGACGGTTTCAATATCGTAATATCGGGGAGAGACAGGCCGGTACAGAAGGCAGCTCTCAACTCACATCATGGTTATGGGGCTAGTACCGTTGCCCAGGCTGTGTGTGCCGGCTTAAACACAGCCACCTAACTCGAAGGAAAAACACGGTAGAGGATCCGTGCTTCAGCTAAAACAGCCGCTCCTGAGGGTGGAAGCATTTGGTTGTGTGCGTGCGTGAGAGGACTGCAAGGGAGTCCAAAGTTTCTGCGAGTGAGACTCAGGCCCCAGCAAAAGGCAGAACACGATTCCCCGTGTGTTTCATTTAGCTAGCACTGCGGCCCTACTTTTGCATGGAAGTCTAATCGCTAGCGTTCTCCCTGGAAGAAACAACACGGTGGAGAAACCGTGCTTTAGCTACCATCCACCTCTGTGAGGGAGGAAGCACTTTCCAGGCTACCGTGGGGGAGAGCCTGAGGAACGGGTTCCTTACGTGAAACCGAGGGAGAAGGAGTCCGGGCCAGAAGGCCCCTCTCGAATCAGCTCTTGTTACCTGAAGCTAACACTTCGGCCCCATGTGTGCATAGGAATGCTAAGGGCTCCACACTGATTTGGCAGAAAGAAGCCGGTCAAGAAGCCCAGCTTCAGCTCATTCGCCTCTCCACAGGGTGGCAGCATTTTCAAGTCTGCTTGAGTGCAAACCTGGGGAAGGAGTCCCAGCAGAATTCGGAGGGAGAAATAAGCATGGGCAGAAGGCACCTATCGACTCAACTCTTGTTTCGGGAAACTAGATCGGCTCTCCCGTGTGTGCGTGGAGTCCTCAGTGCCATCCACGCAACGCAAAGGAACAAAACTGTAGAGAACCCGTGCCTCAGCAAAGATCGCCCTTCCTGAGCGTTAACTTCATCTATTGTGTGTTTTTGTGAAAGCATGAGAAATGGAACCTAAACGTAACTCGGAGTGAGAAGCAGGCCAGAAGGAAGGCTGCTGTCGACTCACCTCTTGTTTGAGGAGATTAGCACTGCTGTACCCTGTGTGCCTGGATGCCTAGTTACCAGGCTACTAACACCAAGAATCAATCCTATAGAGTGACTGCGCTTGAGTTAACATTGCCGTTCCTGAAGCAGGAGGAATTTGACACTGCTCGTGTACGAGAGACCAGGCGTCACCAGACGTGAAATGGAGTGAGAAACAGGCCGGTGCGGAAGGCAGCTCTCAAGTCACCTCTGGTTGATGAGGCTAGTGCCCTTGGCCCGGGGGTGCCTGCAGGCCTAAAGCCAACCACCTAACTCAAAGGAACAACTCTGTAGGGAATTCCTGCTTCGGCTAAAAGAGCCATGCCTCAGGGTGGACGCATTTTGCTGTGTGCATGCGTGAGCGCACTGCAAGTGAGTCCAAAACCATTTTCCTTGTGAGACCCAGGCCCCGGAAGAAGCCAGAACACGACTCCCCACTTGCTCCATGAAGCTAGTACTGCGGCCCCACTTTTGCATGGAAGTCTAATAGCTAGTTTTCTAACTCGGAGGAAAAACCCTGTAGAGAAACCGTGCTTTAGTTACCGTCGACCTCTCTGTGGGCGAAGCAGTTTAGGGTGTACTGTGGCTGAGAGCCTGGGGACGGTTTCCATTTCGTAATATCGGGGGAGAGAGAGGCCGGTACATAAGGCAGCTCTAAACTCACTACATGGTTATGGGGCTAGTTCCGTTGCCCCGTGGGTGTGTGCTGGCTTAAACACAACCACCTAACTCGAAAGAAAAACTCAGTACAGAATCTGTGCTTCAGCTAAAACAGCTGCTCCTGAGGGTGGAAGCTTCTTTCGTGTGTGTGCGTGAGAGCACTGCAAGGGAGTCGCAAACCGAATTCGGAGGGAGCCTCAGGCAGCTGCAGAAGGCAGCACACGACTCCTCACTTATTTCGTGAAGCCAGCACTGCGGCCCCAATTTTGCATGGAGGTCTAATAGCTAGCGTTCTAACTCGAAGAAACAACACTGTAGAGAAACCGTGCTTTAGCTGTCATCGACCTCTCTGTGGGCGAAGCAGTTTGGGGTGTACTGTGGCTGAGAGCCTGGGGACGGTTTCACTATCGTAATATCGGGGGAGAGACAGGCCAGTACAGAAGGCAGCTCTCAACTCACATCATGGTTATGGGGCTAGTACCTTTGCCCAGGCTGTGTGTGCCGGCTTAAACACAGCCACCTAACTCGAAGGAAAAACTCGGCTAGAGCCTGTGCTGCAGGTAAAACAGCTGCTCCTGAGGGTGGCAGCCTTTTGTTGTGTGCGTGCGTGAGAGCACTGCAAGGGAGTCCAAAGCTTTTTGCGAGTGAGACTCAGGCCCCAGCGAAAGGCAGAACACGACTCCCCATGTGTTTCATCAAGCTCGCACGGCAGCCCCACTTTTGCATGGAAGGCTAATAGCTAGCGTTCTAACTCGAAGAAACAACACTGTAGAGAAACCGTGCTTTAGCTACCGTCGACCTCTCTGTGGGTGAAGCAGTTTAGGTGTACTGTGGCTGAGAGCCTGGGGACTGTTTCCATTTCGTAATATCCGGGGAGAGACAGGCCGGTACAGAGGGCAGCTCTCAACTCACTACATGGTTATGGGGCTAGTTCCGTTGTCCATGGTGTGTGTGCAGGCTTAAACACAGCCACCTAACTCGAAGGAAAAACTCGGTAGAGAGCCTGTGCTGCAGGTCAAATAGCTGCTCCTGAGGGTGGCAGCATTTTGTTGTGTGCGTGCGTGAGAGCACTGCAAGGGAGTCCAAAGCTTTTTGCGAGTGAGACTCAGGCCCCAGCGAAAGGCAGAACACGACTCCCCATGTGTTTCATCACGCTAGCACGGCAGCCCCACTTTTGCATGGAAGGCTAACAGCTAGTGTTCTAACTCGAAGAAACAACACTGTAGAGAAACCGTGCTTTAGCTACCGTCGACCTCTAGACGGAGGAAGCATAACACGGAGTACCGTGGCTGAGAGCCTGGGGAACGGGTTCCATACGTGAAACCAAGGGAGAAATAGGTCCGGGCAGAAGGCACCTCTGGACTCAGCTCTTGCTACCTGCAGCTAACACTACTGCTCCATGTGTGCTTGGAATGCTATGTGCTCGACACTGACTGGCAAGAAACAAGCCTGTAAAGAATCCCAGCTGCAGCTCATTCGCCTACCAGGCTACTAACACCAAGAATCAATGCTGTAGCGTTACTGCGCTTTAGCTAACATTGCCGTTCCTGAAGCCGCAGGAGTTGTATAGTGCTCGTGTGTGAGAGACCGGGGAAAGGGTCCCATACGTGAAATGGAGTGAGAAACAGGCCGGTGCGGAAGGCAGCTCTCAACTCACCTCTTGTTTATGAGGCTAGTAGCCTTGCCCCGGGGGTGCCTGCAGGCCATCAGCCAACCACCTAACTCAAAGGAACAACTCTGTAGGGAATTCCTGCTTCGGCTAAAAGAGCCATGCCTCAGGGTGGACGCATTGTGTGGTGTGCATGCGTGAGTGCACAGCAAGTGAGTCCAAAACCATTTTCCTTGTGAGACCCAGGCCCCGGAAGAAGCCAGAACACGACTCCCCACTTGCTCCATGAAACTAGTACTGCGGCCCCACTTTTGAATGGAAGTCTAATAGCTAGCCCTCTAACTCGAAGAAACAACACTGTAGAGAAACCGTGCTTTAGCTACCGTCGACCTCTCTGTGGGCGAAGCAGTTTAGGGTGTACTGTGGCTGAGAGCCTGGGGACGGTTTCAATATCGTAATATCGGGGGAGAGACAGAGGGCAGCTCTCAACCCACATCATGGTTATGGGGCTAGTACCGTTGCCCAGGGTGTGTGTGCAGGCTTAAATGAAGCCACCTAACTCGAAGGAAAAACTCGGTTGAGAGCCTGTGCTTCAGGTAAAACAGCTGCTCCTGAGGGTGGCAGCATTTTGTTGTGTGCGTGCGTGAGAGCACTGCAAGGGAGTCCAAAGCTTTTTGCGAGTGCGACTCAAGCCCCAGCGAAAGGCAGAACACGACTCCCCATGTGTTTGACCACGCTAGCACGGCAGCCCCACATTTGCATGGAAGTCTAATAGCTAGCGTTCTAACTCGAAGAAACAACACAGTAGAGAAACCGTGCTTTAGCTACCGTCCACCTCTCTGTGGGCGAAGCAGTTTAGGGTGTACTGTGGCTGAGAGCCTGGGGACGGTTTCAATATCGTAATATCGGGGGAGAGACAGGCCGGTACAGAGGGCAGCTCTCAACCCACATCATGGTTATGGGGCTAGTACCGTTGCCCAGGGTGTGTGTGCAGGCTTAAATGAAGCCACCTAACTCGAAGGAAAAACTCGGTTGAGACCCTGTGCTTCAGGTAAAACAGCTGCTCCTGAGGGTGGCAGCATTTTGTTGTGTGCGTGCGTGAGAGCACTGCAAGGGAGTCCAAAGCTTTTTGCGAGTGAGACTCAGGGCCCAACAAAAGGCAGAACACGACTCCCCATGTGTTTGACCAAGCTAGCACGGCAGCCCCACATTTGCATGGAAGTCTAATAGCTAGCGTTCTAACTCGAAGAAACAACACTGTAGAGAAACCGTGCTTTAGCTACCGTCGACCTCTCTGTGGGCGAAGCAGTTTAGGGTGTACTGTGGCTCAGAGCCTGGGGACGGTTTCAATATCGTAATATCGGGGAGAGACAGGCCGGTACAGAAGGCAGCTCTCAACTCACATCATGGTTATGGGGCTAGTACCGTTGCCCAGGCTGTGTGTGCCGGCTTAAACACAGCCACCTAACTCGAAGGAAAAACACGGTAGAGGATCCGTGCTTCAGCTAAAACAGCCGCTCCTGAGGGTGGAAGCATTTGGTTGTGTGCGTGCGTGAGAGGACTGCAAGGGAGTCCAAAGTTTCTGCGAGTGAGACTCAGGCCCCAGCAAAAGGCAGAACACGATTCCCCGTGTGTTTCATTTAGCTAGCACTGCGGCCCTACTTTTGCATGGAAGTCTAATCGCTAGCGTTCTCCCTGGAAGAAACAACACGGTGGAGAAACCGTGCTTTAGCTACCATCCACCTCTGTGAGGGAGGAAGCACTTTCCAGGCTACCGTGGGGGAGAGCCTGAGGAACGGGTTCCTTACGTGAAACCGAGGGAGAAGGAGTCCGGGCCAGAAGGCCCCTCTCGAATCAGCTCTTGTTACCTGAAGCTAACACTTCGGCTCCATGTGTGCATAGGAATGCTAAGGGCTCCACACTGATTTGGCAGAAAGAAGCCGGTCAAGAAGCCCAGCTTCAGCTCATTCGCCTCTCCACAGGGTGGCAGCATTTTCAAGTCTGCTTGAGTGCAAACCTGGGGAAGGAGTCCCAGCAGAATTCGGAGGGAGAAATAAGCATGGGCAGAAGGCACCTATCGACTCAACTCTTGTTTCGGGAAACTAGATCGGCTCTCCCGTGTGTGCGTGGAGTCCTCAGTGCCATCCACGCAACGCAAAGGAACAAAACTGTAGAGAACCCGTGCCTCAGCAAAGATCGCCCTTCCTGAGCGTTAACTTCATCTATTGTGTGTTTTTGTGAAAGCATGAGAAATGGAACCTAAACGTAACTCGGAGTGAGAAGCAGGCCAGAAGGAAGGCTGCTGTCGACTCACCTCTTGTTTGAGGAGATTAGCACTGCTGTACCCTGTGTGCCTGGATGCCTAGTTACCAGGCTACTAACACCAAGAATCAATCCTATAGAGTGACTGCGCTTGAGTTAACATTGCCGTTCCTGAAGCAGGAGGAATTTGACACTGCTCGTGTACGAGAGACCAGGCGTCACCAGACGTGAAATGGAGTGAGAAACAGGCCGGTGCGGAAGGCAGCTCTCAAGTCACCTCTGGTTGATGAGGCTAGTGCCCTTGGCCCGGGGGTGCCTGCAGGCCTAAAGCCAACCACCTAACTCAAAGGAACAACTCTGTAGGGAATTCCTGCTTCGGCTAAAAGAGCCATGCCTCAGGGTGGACGCATTTTGCTGTGTGCATGCGTGAGCGCACTGCAAGTGAGTCCAAAACCATTTTCCTTGTGAGACCCAGGCCCCGGAAGAAGCCAGAACACGACTCCCCACTTGCTCCATGAAGCTAGTACTGCGGCCCCACTTTTGCATGGAAGTCTAATAGCTAGTTTTCTAACTCGGAGGAAAAACCCTGTAGAGAAACCGTGCTTTAGTTACCGTCGACCTCTCTGTGGGCGAAGCAGTTTAGGGTGTACTGTGGCTGAGAGCCTGGGGACGGTTTCCATTTCGTAATATCGGGGGAGAGAGAGGCCGGTACATAAGGCAGCTCTAAACTCACTACATGGTTATGGGGCTAGTTCCGTTGCCCCGTGGGTGTGTGCTGGCTTAAACACAACCACCTAACTCGAAAGAAAAACTCAGTACAGAATCTGTGCTTCAGCTAAAACAGCTGCTCCTGAGGGTGGAAGCTTCTTTCGTGTGTGTGCGTGAGAGCACTGCAAGGGAGTCGCAAACCGAATTCGGAGGGAGCCTCAGGCAGCTGCAGAAGGCAGCACACGACTCCTCACTTATTTCGTGAAGCCAGCACTGCGGCCCCAATTTTGCATGGAGGTCTAATAGCTAGCGTTCTAACTCGAAGAAACAACACTGTAGAGAAACCGTGCTTTAGCTGTCATCGACCTCTCTGTGGGCGAAGCAGTTTGGGGTGTACTGTGGCTGAGAGCCTGGGGACGGTTTCACTATCGTAATATCGGGGGAGAGACAGGCCAGTACAGAAGGCAGCTCTCAACTCACATCATGGTTATGGGGCTAGTACCTTTGCCCAGGCTGTGTGTGCCGGCTTAAACACAGCCACCTAACTCGAAGGAAAAACTCGGCTAGAGCCTGTGCTGCAGGTAAAACAGCTGCTCCTGAGGGTGGCAGCCTTTTGTTGTGTGCGTGCGTGAGAGCACTGCAAGGGAGTCCAAAGCTTTTTGCGAGTGAGACTCAGGCCCCAGCGAAAGGCAGAACACGACTCCCCATGTGTTTCATCAAGCTCGCACGGCAGCCCCACTTTTGCATGGAAGGCTAATAGCTAGCGTTCTAACTCGAAGAAACAACACTGTAGAGAAACCGTGCTTTAGCTACCGTCGACCTCTCTGTGGGTGAAGCAGTTTAGGTGTACTGTGGCTGAGAGCCTGGGGACTGTTTCCATTTCGTAATATCCGGGGAGAGACAGGCCGGTACAGAGGGCAGCTCTCAACTCACTACATGGTTATGGGGCTAGTTCCGTTGTCCATGGTGTGTGTGCAGGCTTAAACACAGCCACCTAACTCGAAGGAAAAACTCGGTAGAGAGCCTGTGCTGCAGGTCAAATAGCTGCTCCTGAGGGTGGCAGCATTTTGTTGTGTGCGTGCGTGAGAGCACTGCAAGGGAGTCCAAAGCTTTTTGCGAGTGAGACTCAGGCCCCAGCGAAAGGCAGAACACGACTCCCCATGTGTTTCATCACGCTAGCACGGCAGCCCCACTTTTGCATGGAAGGCTAACAGCTAGTGTTCTAACTCGAAGAAACAACACTGTAGAGAAACCGTGCTTTAGCTACCGTCGACCTCTAGACGGAGGAAGCATAACACGGAGTACCGTGGCTGAGAGCCTGGGGAACGGGTTCCATACGTGAAACCAAGGGAGAAATAGGTCCGGGCAGAAGGCACCTCTGGACTCAGCTCTTGCTACCTGCAGCTAACACTACTGCTCCATGTGTGCTTGGAATGCTATGTGCTCGACACTGACTGGCAAGAAACAAGCCTGTAAAGAATCCCAGCTGCAGCTCATTCGCCTACCAGGCTACTAACACCAAGAATCAATGCTGTAGCGTTACTGCGCTTTAGCTAACATTGCCGTTCCTGAAGCCGCAGGAGTTGTATAGTGCTCGTGTGTGAGAGACCGGGGAAAGGGTCCCATACGTGAAATGGAGTGAGAAACAGGCCGGTGCGGAAGGCAGCTCTCAACTCACCTCTTGTTTATGAGGCTAGTAGCCTTGCCCCGGGGGTGCCTGCAGGCCATCAGCCAACCACCTAACTCAAAGGAACAACTCTGTAGGGAATTCCTGCTTCGGCTAAAAGAGCCATGCCTCAGGGTGGACGCATTGTGTGGTGTGCATGCGTGAGTGCACAGCAAGTGAGTCCAAAACCATTTTCCTTGTGAGACCCAGGCCCCGGAAGAAGCCAGAACACGACTCCCCACTTGCTCCATGAAACTAGTACTGCGGCCCCACTTTTGAATGGAAGTCTAATAGCTAGCCCTCTAACTCGAAGAAACAACACTGTAGAGAAACCGTGCTTTAGCTACCGTCGACCTCTCTGTGGGCGAAGCAGTTTAGGGTGTACTGTGGCTGAGAGCCTGGGGACGGTTTCAATATCGTAATATCGGGGGAGAGACAGAGGGCAGCTCTCAACCCACATCATGGTTATGGGGCTAGTACCGTTGCCCAGGGTGTGTGTGCAGGCTTAAATGAAGCCACCTAACTCGAAGGAAAAACTCGGTTGAGAGCCTGTGCTTCAGGTAAAACAGCTGCTCCTGAGGGTGGCAGCATTTTGTTGTGTGCGTGCGTGAGAGCACTGCAAGGGAGTCCAAAGCTTTTTGCGAGTGCGACTCAAGCCCCAGCGAAAGGCAGAACACGACTCCCCATGTGTTTGACCACGCTAGCACGGCAGCCCCACATTTGCATGGAAGTCTAATAGCTAGCGTTCTAACTCGAAGAAACAACACAGTAGAGAAACCGTGCTTTAGCTACCGTCCACCTCTCTGTGGGCGAAGCAGTTTAGGGTGTACTGTGGCTGAGAGCCTGGGGACGGTTTCAATATCGTAATATCGGGGGAGAGACAGGCCGGTACAGAGGGCAGCTCTCAACCCACATCATGGTTATGGGGCTAGTACCGTTGCCCAGGGTGTGTGTGCAGGCTTAAATGAAGCCACCTAACTCGAAGGAAAAACTCGGTTGAGACCCTGTGCTTCAGGTAAAACAGCTGCTCCTGAGGGTGGCAGCATTTTGTTGTGTGCGTGCGTGAGAGCACTGCAAGGGAGTCCAAAGCTTTTTGCGAGTGAGACTCAGGGCCCAACAAAAGGCAGAACACGACTCCCCATGTGTTTGACCAAGCTAGCACGGCAGCCCCACATTTGCATGGAAGTCTAATAGCTAGCGTTCTAACTCGAAGAAACAACACTGTAGAGAAACCGTGCTTTAGCTACCGTCGACCTCTCTGTGGGCGAAGCAGTTTAGGGTGTACTGTGGCTCAGAGCCTGGGGACGGTTTCAATATCGTAATATCGGGGAGAGACAGGCCGGTACAGAAGGCAGCTCTCAACTCACATCATGGTTATGGGGCTAGTACCGTTGCCCAGGCTGTGTGTGCCGGCTTAAACACAGCCACCTAACTCGAAGGAAAAACACGGTAGAGGATCCGTGCTTCAGCTAAAACAGCCGCTCCTGAGGGTGGAAGCATTTGGTTGTGTGCGTGCGTGAGAGGACTGCAAGGGAGTCCAAAGTTTCTGCGAGTGAGACTCAGGCCCCAGCAAAAGGCAGAACACGATTCCCCGTGTGTTTCATTTAGCTAGCACTGCGGCCCTACTTTTGCATGGAAGTCTAATCGCTAGCGTTCTCCCTGGAAGAAACAACACGGTGGAGAAACCGTGCTTTAGCTACCATCCACCTCTGTGAGGGAGGAAGCACTTTCCAGGCTACCGTGGGGGAGAGCCTGAGGAACGGGTTCCTTACGTGAAACCGAGGGAGAAGGAGTCCGGGCCAGAAGGCCCCTCTCGAATCAGCTCTTGTTACCTGAAGCTAACACTTCGGCTCCATGTGTGCATAGGAATGCTAAGGGCTCCACACTGATTTGGCAGAAAGAAGCCGGTCAAGAAGCCCAGCTTCAGCTCATTCGCCTCTCCACAGGGTGGCAGCATTTTCAAGTCTGCTTGAGTGCAAACCTGGGGAAGGAGTCCCAGCAGAATTCGGAGGGAGAAATAAGCATGGGCAGAAGGCACCTATCGACTCAACTCTTGTTTCGGGAAACTAGATCGGCTCTCCCGTGTGTGCGTGGAGTCCTCAGTGCCATCCACGCAACGCAAAGGAACAAAACTGTAGAGAACCCGTGCCTCAGCAAAGATCGCCCTTCCTGAGCGTTAACTTCATCTATTGTGTGTTTTTGTGAAAGCATGAGAAATGGAACCTAAACGTAACTCGGAGTGAGAAGCAGGCCAGAAGGAAGGCTGCTGTCGACTCACCTCTTGTTTGAGGAGATTAGCACTGCTGTACCCTGTGTGCCTGGATGCCTAGTTACCAGGCTACTAACACCAAGAATCAATCCTATAGAGTGACTGCGCTTGAGTTAACATTGCCGTTCCTGAAGCAGGAGGAATTTGACACTGCTCGTGTACGAGAGACCAGGCGTCACCAGACGTGAAATGGAGTGAGAAACAGGCCGGTGCGGAAGGCAGCTCTCAAGTCACCTCTGGTTGATGAGGCTAGTGCCCTTGGCCCGGGGGTGCCTGCAGGCCTAAAGCCAACCACCTAACTCAAAGGAACAACTCTGTAGGGAATTCCTGCTTCGGCTAAAAGAGCCATGCCTCAGGGTGGACGCATTTTGCTGTGTGCATGCGTGAGCGCACTGCAAGTGAGTCCAAAACCATTTTCCTTGTGAGACCCAGGCCCCGGAAGAAGCCAGAACACGACTCCCCACTTGCTCCATGAAGCTAGTACTGCGGCCCCACTTTTGCATGGAAGTCTAATAGCTAGTTTTCTAACTCGGAGGAAAAACCCTGTAGAGAAACCGTGCTTTAGTTACCGTCGACCTCTCTGTGGGCGAAGCAGTTTAGGGTGTACTGTGGCTGAGAGCCTGGGGACGGTTTCCATTTCGTAATATCGGGGGAGAGAGAGGCCGGTACATAAGGCAGCTCTAAACTCACTACATGGTTATGGGGCTAGTTCCGTTGCCCCGTGGGTGTGTGCTGGCTTAAACACAACCACCTAACTCGAAAGAAAAACTCAGTACAGAATCTGTGCTTCAGCTAAAACAGCTGCTCCTGAGGGTGGAAGCTTCTTTCGTGTGTGTGCGTGAGAACACTGCAAGGGAGTCGCAAACCGAATTCGGAGGGAGCCTCAGGCAGCTGCAGAAGGCAGCACACGACTCCTCACTTATTTCGTGAAGCCAGCACTGCGGCCCCAATTTTGCATGGAGGTCTAATAGCTAGCGTTCTAACTCGAAGAAACAACACTGTAGAGAAACCGTGCTTTAGCTGTCATCGACCTCTCTGTGGGCGAAGCAGTTTGGGGTGTACTGTGGCTGAGAGCCTGGGGACGGTTTCACTATCGTAATATCGGGGGAGAGACAGGCCAGTACAGAAGGCAGCTCTCAACTCACATCATGGTTATGGGGCTAGTACCTTTGCCCAGGCTGTGTGTGCCGGCTTAAACACAGCCACCTAACTCGAAGGAAAAACTCGGCTAGAGCCTGTGCTGCAGGTAAAACAGCTGCTCCTGAGGGTGGCAGCCTTTTGTTGTGTGCGTGCGTGAGAGCACTGCAAGGGAGTCCAAAGCTTTTTGCGAGTGAGACTCAGGCCCCAGCGAAAGGCAGAACACGACTCCCCATGTGTTTCATCAAGCTCGCACGGCAGCCCCACTTTTGCATGGAAGGCTAATAGCTAGCGTTCTAACTCGAAGAAACAACACTGTAGAGAAACCGTGCTTTAGCTACCGTCGACCTCTCTGTGGGTGAAGCAGTTTAGGTGTACTGTGGCTGAGAGCCTGGGGACTGTTTCCATTTCGTAATATCCGGGGAGAGACAGGCCGGTACAGAGGGCAGCTCTCAACTCACTACATGGTTATGGGGCTAGTTCCGTTGTCCATGGTGTGTGTGCAGGCTTAAACACAGCCACCTAACTCGAAGGAAAAACTCGGTAGAGAGCCTGTGCTGCAGGTCAAATAGCTGCTCCTGAGGGTGGCAGCATTTTGTTGTGTGCGTGCGTGAGAGCACTGCAAGGGAGTCCAAAGCTTTTTGCGAGTGAGACTCAGGCCCCAGCGAAAGGCAGAACACGACTCCCCATGTGTTTCATCACGCTAGCACGGCAGCCCCACTTTTGCATGGAAGGCTAACAGCTAGTGTTCTAACTCGAAGAAACAACACTGTAGAGAAACCGTGCTTTAGCTACCGTCGACCTCTAGACGGAGGAAGCATAACACGGAGTACCGTGGCTGAGAGCCTGGGGAACGGGTTCCATACGTGAAACCAAGGGAGAAATAGGTCCGGGCAGAAGGCACCTCTGGACTCAGCTCTTGCTACCTGCAGCTAACACTACTGCTCCATGTGTGCTTGGAATGCTATGTGCTCGACACTGACTGGCAAGAAACAAGCCTGTAAAGAATCCCAGCTGCAGCTCATTCGCCTACCAGGCTACTAACACCAAGAATCAATGCTGTAGCGTTACTGCGCTTTAGCTAACATTGCCGTTCCTGAAGCCGCAGGAGTTGTATAGTGCTCGTGTGTGAGAGACCGGGGAAAGGGTCCCATACGTGAAATGGAGTGAGAAACAGGCCGGTGCGGAAGGCAGCTCTCAACTCACCTCTTGTTTATGAGGCTAGTAGCCTTGCCCCGGGGGTGCCTGCAGGCCATCAGCCAACCACCTAACTCAAAGGAACAACTCTGTAGGGAATTCCTGCTTCGGCTAAAAGAGCCATGCCTCAGGGTGGACGCATTGTGTGGTGTGCATGCGTGAGTGCACAGCAAGTGAGTCCAAAACCATTTTCCTTGTGAGACCCAGGCCCCGGAAGAAGCCAGAACACGACTCCCCACTTGCTCCATGAAACTAGTACTGCGGCCCCACTTTTGAATGGAAGTCTAATAGCTAGCCCTCTAACTCGAAGAAACAACACTGTAGAGAAACCGTGCTTTAGCTACCGTCGACCTCTCTGTGGGCGAAGCAGTTTAGGGTGTACTGTGGCTGAGAGCCTGGGGACGGTTTCAATATCGTAATATCGGGGGAGAGACAGAGGGCAGCTCTCAACCCACATCATGGTTATGGGGCTAGTACCGTTGCCCAGGGTGTGTGTGCAGGCTTAAATGAAGCCACCTAACTCGAAGGAAAAACTCGGTTGAGAGCCTGTGCTTCAGGTAAAACAGCTGCTCCTGAGGGTGGCAGCATTTTGTTGTGTGCGTGCGTGAGAGCACTGCAAGGGAGTCCAAAGCTTTTTGCGAGTGCGACTCAAGCCCCAGCGAAAGGCAGAACACGACTCCCCATGTGTTTGACCACGCTAGCACGGCAGCCCCACATTTGCATGGAAGTCTAATAGCTAGCGTTCTAACTCGAAGAAACAACACAGTAGAGAAACCGTGCTTTAGCTACCGTCCACCTCTCTGTGGGCGAAGCAGTTTAGGGTGTACTGTGGCTGAGAGCCTGGGGACGGTTTCAATATCGTAATATCGGGGGAGAGACAGGCCGGTACAGAGGGCAGCTCTCAACCCACATCATGGTTATGGGGCTAGTACCGTTGCCCAGGGTGTGTGTGCAGGCTTAAATGAAGCCACCTAACTCGAAGGAAAAACTCGGTTGAGACCCTGTGCTTCAGGTAAAACAGCTGCTCCTGAGGGTGGCAGCATTTTGTTGTGTGCGTGCGTGAGAGCACTGCAAGGGAGTCCAAAGCTTTTTGCGAGTGAGACTCAGGGCCCAACAAAAGGCAGAACACGACTCCCCATGTGTTTGACCAAGCTAGCACGGCAGCCCCACATTTGCATGGAAGTCTAATAGCTAGCGTTCTAACTCGAAGAAACAACACTGTAGAGAAACCGTGCTTTAGCTACCGTCGACCTCTCTGTGGGCGAAGCAGTTTAGGGTGTACTGTGGCTCAGAGCCTGGGGACGGTTTCAATATCGTAATATCGGGGAGAGACAGGCCGGTACAGAAGGCAGCTCTCAACTCACATCATGGTTATGGGGCTAGTACCGTTGCCCAGGCTGTGTGTGCCGGCTTAAACACAGCCACCTAACTCGAAGGAAAAACACGGTAGAGGATCCGTGCTTCAGCTAAAACAGCCGCTCCTGAGGGTGGAAGCATTTGGTTGTGTGCGTGCGTGAGAGGACTGCAAGGGAGTCCAAAGTTTCTGCGAGTGAGACTCAGGCCCCAGCAAAAGGCAGAACACGATTCCCCGTGTGTTTCATTTAGCTAGCACTGCGGCCCTACTTTTGCATGGAAGTCTAATCGCTAGCGTTCTCCCTGGAAGAAACAACACGGTGGAGAAACCGTGCTTTAGCTACCATCCACCTCTGTGAGGGAGGAAGCACTTTCCAGGCTACCGTGGGGGAGAGCCTGAGGAACGGGTTCCTTATGTGAAACCGAGGGAGAAGGAGTCCAGGCCAGAAGGCCCCTCTCGAATCAGCTCTTGTTACCTGAAGCTAACACTTCGGCTCCATGTGTGCATAGGAATGCTAAGGGCTCCACACTGATTTGGCAGAAAGAAGCCGGTCAAGAAGCCCAGCTTCAGCTCATTCGCCTCTCCACAGGGTGGCAGCATTTTCAAGTCTGCTTGAGTGCAAACCTGGGGAAGGAGTCCCAGCAGAATTCGGAGGGAGAAATAAGCATGGGCAGAAGGCACCTATCGACTCAACTCTTGTTTCGGGAAACTAGATCGGCTCTCCCGTGTGTGCGTGGAGTCCTCAGTGCCATCCACGCAACGCAAAGGAACAAAACTGTAGAGAACCCGTGCCTCAGCAAAGATCGCCCTTCCTGAGCGTTAACTTCATCTATTGTGTGTTTTTGTGAAAGCATGAGAAATGGAACCTAAACGTAACTCGGAGTGAGAAGCAGGCCAGAAGGAAGGCTGCTGTCGACTCACCTCTTGTTTGAGGAGATTAGCACTGCTGTACCCTGTGTGCCTGGATGCCTAGTTACCAGGCTACTAACACCAAGAATCAATCCTATAGAGTGACTGCGCTTGAGTTAACATTGCCGTTCCTGAAGCAGGAGGAATTTGACACTGCTCGTGTACGAGAGACCAGGCGTCACCAGACGTGAAATGGAGTGAGAAACAGGCCGGTGCGGAAGGCAGCTCTCAAGTCACCTCTGGTTGATGAGGCTAGTGCCCTTGGCCCGGGGGTGCCTGCAGGCCTAAAGCCAACCACCTAACTCAAAGGAACAACTCTGTAGGGAATTCCTGCTTCGGCTAAAAGAGCCATGCCTCAGGGTGGACGCATTTTGCTGTGTGCATGCGTGAGCGCACTGCAAGTGAGTCCAAAACCATTTTCCTTGTGAGACCCAGGCCCCGGAAGAAGCCAGAACACGACTCCCCACTTGCTCCATGAAGCTAGTACTGCGGCCCCACTTTTGCATGGAAGTCTAATAGCTAGCTTTCTAACTCGGAGGAAAATCCCTGTAGAGAAACCGTGCTTTAGTTACCGTCGACCTCTCTGTGGGCGAAGCAGTTTAGGGTGTACTGTGGCTGAGAGCCTGGGGACGGTTTCCATTTCGTAATATCGGGGGAGAGAGAGGCCGGTACATAAGGCAGCTCTAAACTCACTACATGGTTATGGGGCTAGTTCCGTTGCCCCGTGGGTGTGTGCTGGCTTAAACACAACCACCTAACTCGAAAGAAAAACTCAGTACAGAATCTGTGCTTCAGCTAAAACAGCTGCTCCTGAGGGTGGAAGCTTCTTTCGTGTGTGTGCGTGAGAGCACTGCAAGGGAGTCGCAAACCGAATTCGGAGGGAGCCTCAGGCAGCTGCAGAAGGCAGCACACGACTCCTCACTTATTTCGTGAAGCCAGCACTGCGGCCCCAATTTTGCATGGAGGTCTAATAGCTAGCGTTCTAACTCGAAGAAACAACACTGTAGAGAAACCGTGCTTTAGCTGTCATCGACCTCTCTGTGGGCGAAGCAGTTTGGGGTGTACTGTGGCTGAGAGCCTGGGGACGGTTTCACTATCGTAATATCGGGGGAGAGACAGGCCGGTACAGAAGGCAGCTCTCAACTCACATCATGGTTATGGGGCTAGTACCGTTGCCCAGGCTGTGTGTGCCGGCTTAAACACAGCCACCTAACTCGAAGGAAAAACTCGGCTAGAGCCTGTGCTGCAGGTAAAACAGCTGCTCCTGAGGGTGGCAGCCTTTTGTTGTGTGCGTGCGTGAGAGCACTGCAAGGGAGCCCAAAGATTTTTGCGAGTGAGACTCAGGCCCCAGCGAAAGGCAGAACACGACTCCCCATGTGTTTCATCAAGCTCGCACGGCAGCCCCACTTTTGCATGGAAGGCTAATAGCTAGCGTTCCTACTCGAAGAAACAACACTGTAGAGAAACCGTGCTTTAGCTACCGTCGACCTCTCTGTGGGCGAAGCAGTTTAGGTATACTGTGGCTGAGAGCCTGGGGACGGTTTCCGTTTCGTAATATCGGGGGAGAGACAGGCCGGTACAGAGGGCAGCTCTCAACTCACTACATGGTTATGGGGCTAGTTCCGTTGTCCATGGTGTGTGTGCAGGCTTAAACACAGCCACCTAACTCGAAGGAAAAACTCGGTAGAGAGCCTGTGCTGCAGGTCAAATAGCTGCTCCTGAGGGTGGCAGCATTTTGTTGTGTGCGTGCGTGAGAGCACTGCAAGGGAGTCCAAAGCTTTTTGCGAGTGAGACTCAGGCCCCAGCGAAAGGCAGAACACGACTCCCCATGTGTTTCATCACGCTAGCACGGCAGCCCCACTTTTGCATGGAAGGCTAACAGCTAGTGTTCTAACTCGAAGAAACAACACTGTAGAGAAACCGTGCTTTAGCTACCGTCGACCTCTAGACGGAGGAAGCATAACACGGAGTACCGTGGCTGAGAGCCTGGGGAACGGGTTCCATACGTGAAACCAAGGGAGAAATAGGTCCGGGCAGAAGGCACCTCTGGACTCAGCTCTTGCTACCTGCAGCTAACACTACTGCTCCATGTGTGCTTGGAATGCTATGTGCTCGACACTGACTGGGAAGAAACAAGCCTGTAAAGAATCCCAGCTGCAGCTCATTCGCCTACCAGGCTACTAACACCAAGAATCAATGCTGTAGCGTTACTGCGCTTTAGCTAACATTGCCGTTCCTGAAGCCGCAGGAGTTGTATAGTGCTCGTGTGTGAGAGACCGGGGAAAGGGTCCCATACGTGAAATGGAGTGAGAAACAGGCCGGTGCGGAAGGCAGCTCTCAACACACCTCTTGTTTATGAGGCTAGTAGCCTTGCCCCGGGGGTGCCTGCAGGCCATCAGCCAACCACCTAACTCAAAGGAACAACTCTGTAGGGAATTCCTGCTTCGGCTAAAAGAGCCATGCCTCAGGGTGGACGCATTGTGTGGTGTGCATGCGTGAGTGCACAGCAAGTGAGTCCAAAACCATTTTCCTTGTGAGACCCAGGCCCTGGAAGAAGCCAGAACACGACTCCCGACTTGCTCCATGAAACTAGTACTGCGGCCCCACTTTTGAATGGAAGTCTAATAGCTAGCCTTCTAACTCGAAGAAACAACACTGTAGAAAAACCGTGCTTTAGCTACCGTCGACCTCTATGTGGGCGAAGCAGTTTAGGGTGTACTGTGGCTGAGAGCCTGGGGATGGTTTCAATATCGTAATATCGGGGGAGAGACTGGCCGGTACAGAGGGCAGCTCTCAACCCACATCATGGTTATGGGGCTAGTACCGTTGCCCAGGGTGTGTGTGCAGGCTTAAATGAAGCCACCTACCTCGAAGGAAAAACTCGGTTGAGAGCCTGTGCTTCAGGTAAAACAGCTGCTCCTGAGGGTGGCAGCATTTTGTTGTGTGCGTGCGTGAGAGCACTGCAAGGGAGTCCAAAGCTTTTTGCGAGTGAGACTCAGGCCCCAGCGAAAAGCAGAACACGACTCCCCATGTGTTTGACCAAGCTAGCACGGCAGCCCGACATTTGCATGGAAGTCTAATAGCTAGCGTTCTAACTCGAAGAAACAACACTGTAGAGAAACCGTGCTTTAGCTACCGTCGACCTCTCTGTGGGCGAAGCAGTTTAGGGTGTACTGTGGCTGAGAGCCTGGGGACGGTTTCAATATCGTAATATCGGGGAGAGACAGGCCGGTACAGAAGGCAGCTCTCAACTCACATCATGGTTATGGGGCTAGTACCGTTGCCCAGGCTGTGTGTGCCGGCTTAAACACAGCCACCTAACTCGAAGGAAACACTCGGCTAGAGCCTGTGCTGCAGGTAAAACAGCTGCTCCTGAGGGTGGCAGCATTTTGTTGTGTGCGTGCGTGAGAGCACTGCAAGGGAGTCCAAAGCTTTTTGCGAGTGAGACTCAAGCCCCAGCGAAAGGCAGAACACGACTCCCCATGTGTTTGACCACGCTAGCACGGCAACCCCACTTTTGCATGGAAGTCTAATAGCTAGCGTTCTAACTCGAAGAAACTACACAGTAGAGAAACCGTGCTTTAGCTACCGTCCACCTCTCTGTGGGCGAAGCAGTTTAGGGTGTACTGTGGCTGAGAGCCTGGGGACGGTTTCAATATCGTAATATCGGGGGAGAGACAGGCCGGTACAGAGGGCAGCTCTCAACCCACATCATGGTTATGGGGCTAGTACCGTTGCCCAGGGTGTGTGTGCAGGCTTAAATGAAGCCACCTAACTCGAAGGAAAACCTCGGTTGAGACCCTGTGCTTCAGGTAAAACAGCTGCTCCTGAGGGTGGCAGCATTTTGTTGTGTGCGTGCGTGAGAGCACTGCAAGGGAGTCCAAAGCTTTTTGCGAGTGAGACTCAGGGCCCAACAAAAGGCAGAACACGACTCCCCATGTGTTTGACCAAGCTAGCACGGCAGCCCCACATTTGTATGGAAGTCTAATAGCTAGCGTTCTAACTCGAAGAAACAACACTGTAGAGAAACCGTGCTTTATCTACCGTCGACCTCTCTGTGGGCGAAGCAGTTTAGGGTGTACTGTGGCTGAGAGCCTGGGGACGGTTTCAATATCGTAATATCGGGGAGAGACAGGCCGGTACAGAAGGCAGCTCTCAACTCACATCATGGTTATGGGGCTAGTACCATTGCCCAGGCTGTGTGCGCCGGCTTAAACACAGCCACCTAACTCGAAGGAAAAACACGGTAGAGGATCCGTGCTTCAGCTAAAACAGCCGCTCCTGAGGGTGGAAGCATTTGGTTTTGTGCGTGCGTGAGAGGACTGCAAGGGAATCCAAAGTTTCTGCGAGTGAGACTCAGGCCCCAGCAAAAGGCAGAACACGATTCCCCGTGTGTTTCATTTAGCTAGCACTGCGGCCCTACTTTTGCATGGAAGTCTAATCGCTAGCGTTCTCCCTGGAAGAAACAACACGGTGGAGAAACCGTGCTTTAGCTACCATCCACCTCTGTGAGGGAGGAAGCACTTTCCAGGCTACCGTGGGGGAGAGCCTGAGGAACGGGTTCCTTACGTGAAACCGAGGGAGAAGGAGTCCGGGCCAGAAGGCTCCTCTCGACTCAGCTCTTGTTACCTGAAGCTAACACTTCGGCTCCATGTGTGCATAGGAATGCTAAGGGCTCCACACTGATTTGGCAGAAAGAAGCCGGTCAAGAAGCCCAGCTTCAGCTCATTCGCCTCTCCACAGGGTGGCAGCATTTTCAAGTCTGCTTGAGTGCAAACCTGGGGAAGGAGTCCCAGCAGAATTCGGAGGGAGAAATAAGCATGGGCAGAAGGCACCTATCGACTCAACTCTTGTTTCGGGAAACTAGATCGGCTCTCCCGTGTGTGCGTGGAGTCCTCAGTGCCATCCACGCAACGCAAAGGAACAAAACTGTAGAGAACCCGTGCCTCAGCAAAGATCGCCCTTCCTGAGCGTTAACTTCATCTATTGTGTGTTTTTGTGAAAGCATGAGAAATGGAACCTAAACGTAACTCGGAGTGAGAAGCAGGCCAGAAGGAAGGCTGCTGTCGACTCACCTCTTGTTTGAGGAGATTAGCACTGCTGTACCCTGTGTGCCTGGATGCCTAGTTACCAGGCTACTAACACCAAGAATCAATCCTATAGAGTGACTGCGCTTGAGTTAACATTGCCGTTCCTGAAGCAGGAGGAATTTGACACTGCTCGTGTACGAGAGACCGGGCAAAGGGTCCCAGACGTGAAATGGAGTCAGAAACAGGCCGGTGCGGAAGGCAGCTCTCAAGTCACCTCTGGTTGATGAGACTAGTGCCCTTGCCCCAGGGGTGCCTGCAGGCCTAAAGCCAACCACCTAACTCAAAGGAACAACTCTGTAGGGAATTCCTGCTTCGGCTAAAAGAGCCATGCCTCAGGGTGGATGCATTTTGCTGTGTGCATGCGTGAGCGCACTGCAAGTGAGTCCAAAACCATTTTCCTTGTGAGACCCAGGCCCCGGAAGAAGCCAGAACACGACTCCCCACTTGCTCCATGAAGCTAGTAATGCGGCCCCACTTTTGCATGGAAGTCTAATAGCTAGCTTTCTAACTCGGAGGAAAAACCTTGTAGAGAAACCGTGCTTTAGTTACGTCGACCTCTCTGTGGGCGAAGCAGTTTAGGGTGTACTGTGGCTGAGAGCCTGGGGACGGTTTCCATTTCGTAATATCGGGGGAGAGAGAGGCCGGTACATAAGGCAGCTCTAAACTCACTACATGGTTATGGGGCTAGTTCCATTGACCATGGTATGTGTGCAGGCTTAAACACAGCCACCTAACTTGAAGGAAAAACTCGGTAGAGAGCCTGTGCTGCAGGTCAAATATCTGCTCCTGAGGGAGGCAGCATTTTGTTGTGTGGGTGCGTGAGAGCACTGCAAGGGAGTCGAAAGCTTTTTGCGAGTGAGACTCAGGCCCCAGCGAAAGGCAGAACACGACTCCCCATGTGTTTCATCACGCTAGCACGGCAGCCCCACTTTTGCATGGAAGACTAACAGCTAGTGTTCTAACTCGAAGAAACAACACTGTAGAGAAACCGTGCTTTAGTTACCGTCGACCTCTCTGTGGGCGAAGCAGTTAGGGTGTACTGTGGCTGAGAGCCTGGGGACGGTTTCCGTTTCGTAATATCGGGGGAGAGAGAGGCCGGTACATAAGGCAGCTCTAAACTCACTACATGGTTATGGGGCTAGTTCCGTTGCCCCGTGGGTGTGTGCTGGCTTAAACACAACCACCTAACTCGAAAGAAAAACTCAGTACAGAATCTGTGCTTTAGCTAAAACAGCTGTTCCTGAGGGTGGAAGCTTCTTTCGTGTGTGTGCGTGAGAGCACTGCAAGGGAGACGTAAACCTAATTCGGAGGGAGCCTCAGGCAGCTGCAGAAGGCAGCACACGACTCCCCACTTATTTCGTGAAGCCAGCACTGCGGCCCCAATTTTGCATGGAGGTCTAATAGCTAGCGTTCTAACTCGAAGAAACAACACTGTAGAGAAACCGTGCTTTAGCTACCGTCGACCTCTCTGTGGGCGAAGCAGTTTAGGGTGTACTGTGGCTGAGAGCCTGGGGACGGTTTCAATATCGTAATATCGGGGAGAGACAGGCCGGTACAGAAGGCAGCTCTCAACTCACATCATGGTTATGGGGCTAGTACCGTTGCCCGGGCTGTGTGTGCCGGCTTAAACACAGCCACCTAACTCGAAGGAAAAACTAGGTAGAGAGCCTGTGCTGTAGGTAAAACAGCTGCTCCTGAGGGTGGCAGCATTTTGTTGTGTGCGTGCGTGAGAGCACTGCAAGGGAGTCCAAAGCTTTTTGCGAGTGAGACTCAGGCCCCAGCGAAAGGCAGAACATGACTCCCCATGTGTTTCATCAAGCTAGAACGGCAGCCCCACCTTTGCATGGAAGTCTAATTGCTAGCGTTTAACTCGAAGAAAAAACACTGTAGAGAAACCGTGCTTCAGCTACTGTCGACCTCTCTGTGGGCGAGGCAGTTTAGGGTGTACTGTGGCTGAGAGCCTGGGGATGGTTTCCATTTCGTAATATCGGGCGAGAGACAGGCCCGTACAGATAGCAGCTCTCAAATCACTACATGGTTATGGGGCTAGTTCCGTTGACCATGGTGTGTGTGCAGGCTTAAACACAGCCACCTAACTCGAAGGAAAAACTCGGTAGAGAGCCTGTGCTGCAGGTCAAATAGCTGCTCCTGAGGGTGGCAGCATTTTGTTGTGTGCGTGCGTGAGAGCACTGCAAGGGAGTCCAAAGCTGTTTGCGTGTGAGACTCAGGCCCAAGCGAAAGGCAGAACACGACTCCCCATGTGTTTCATCACGCTAGCACGGCAGCCCCACTTTTGCATGGAAGTCTAATAGCTAGCGTTCTAACTCGAAGAAACAACACTGTAGAGAAACCGTGCTTTAGCTACCGTCGACCTCTAGACGGAGGAAGCATAACACGGAGTACCGTGGCTGAGAGCCTGGGGAACGGGTTCCATACGTGAAACCAAGGGAGAGATAGGTCCGGGCAGAAGGCACCTCTGGACTCAACTCTTGCTACCTGCAGCTAACACTACTGCTTCATGTGTGCTTGGAATGCTATGTGCTCGACACTGACTGGGAAGAAAGAAGTCTGTAAAGAATCCCAGCTGCAGCTCATTTGCCTACCAGGCTACTAACACCAAGAATCAATGCTGTAGTGTTACTGCGGTTTAGCTAACATTGCCGTTCCTGAAGCCGCAGGTGTTGTATAGTGCTCGTGTATGAGAGATCGGGGAAAGGGTCCCATACGTGAAATGGAGTGAGAAACAGGCCGGTGCGGAAGGCAGCTCTCAACTCACCTCTTGTTTATGAGGCTAGTAGCCTTGCCCCGGGGCTGCCTGCAGGCCATCAGCCAACCAACTAACTCAAAAGAACAACTCTGTAAGGAATACCTGCTTCGGCTAAAAGAGCCATGCCTCAGGGTGGACGCATTGTGTGGTGTGCATGCGTGCGTGCACATCAAGTGAGTCCAAAACCATTTTCCTTGTGAACCCAGGCCTCAGAAGAAGCCAGAACACGACTCCCCACTTGCTCCATGAAACTAGTACTGCGGCCCCACTTTTGCATGGAGGTCTAATAGCTAGCGTTCTAACTCGAAGAAACAACACTGTAGAGAAACCGTGCTTTAGCTACCGTCGACCTTTCTGTGGGCGAAGCAGTTTAGGGTGTACTGTGGTTGGGAGCCCTGGGACGGTTTCAATATCGTAATATCGGGGGAGAGACAGTCGGTACAGAAGGCAGCTCTCAACTCACATCATGGTTATGGGGCTAGTACCGTTGCTCAGGGTGTGTGTGCAGGCTTAAACACAGCCACCTAACTCGAAGGAAATACTTGGTAGACAGCCTGTGCTGCAGGTAAAACAGCTGCTCCTGAGGGTGGCAGCATTTTGTTGTGTGCGTGCGTGAGAGCACTGCAAGGGAGTCCAAAGCTTTTTGCGAGTGAGACTCAGGCTCCAGCGAAAGGCAGAACACCACTCCCCATGTGTTTCATCAAGCTAGCACGGAAGCGCCACTTTTCATGGAAGTCTAATAGCTAGCGTTCTAACTCGAAGAAACAACACTGTAGAGAAGCCGTGCTTTAGCTACCGTCGACATCTGTGTGGGCGAAGCAGTTTAGGGTGTACCGTGGCTGGCAGCCTGGGGACGGTTTCCATTTCGGAATATAGGGGGAGAGACAGGCCGGTACAGAAGGCAGTTCTCAACTCAACACATGGTTAAGGGGCTAGTTCCGTTGCCCCGTGGGTGTGTGCAGGCTTAAACACAGCCACCTAACTCGAAGGAAAAACTCGCTTGAGAGCCTGTGCTGCAGGTAAAACAGCTGCTCCTGAGGGTGGAAGCATTTGGTTGTGTGCGTGCGTGAGAGCACTGCAAGGGTGTCCAAAGTTTTTTGCGAGTGAGACTCAGGCCCCAGCGAAAGGCAGAACACGACTCCCCATGTGTTTCATCAAGCTCGCACGGCAGCCCCACTTTTGCATGGAAGTCTAATAGCTAGCGTTCTAACTCGAAGAAACAACACTGTAGAGAAGCCGTGCCTTTGCTACCGTCGACCTCTCTGTGGGCGAAGCAGTTTAGGGTGTACTGTGGCTTAGAGCCCTGGGACGGTTTCAATATCGTAATATCGGGGAGCGACAGGCCGGTACAGAAGGCAGCTCTCAACTCACATCATGGTTATGGGGCTAGTACCGTTGCCCAGTGTGTGTGTGCAGGCTTAAACATAGCCACCTAACTCGAAGGAAAAACCACACATATAAAACTGGGGGCCATCAAAGCATTTTGAGAGGGGCATGATAGGGTTGACTTAGAGTTTAAAAGGTTTTCTCTGGATATTCTATTGAGGACAGTCTACAGGATTACATAGGGAGATGGAAAAGGGACCAATTAAGAGGCTGTTATAATAATCTGGTAAAAAAATGGTGAGAGGTAGCCGAGAAGGCCCTATGAAGTGCTTGAATTTGCAATATATTGAAGGCAAAGTCAATAGTGTATGCTATTTGGGCGGGCATATGATAGACATCAGAATGATTTTAGGATTTGGGGCCTGGATGACTGAAAGAATGGAGTTGCTACCAACTACAATTTGGAATGTGATCAATGGAACAGATACTACAGGAGGATGAGGGAGCAGTAATTTTGGACATAAGCCTGAGATACTTGTCGGGCATCCAAGTGGAGATATCATGTGGGCAGTTGGATACATAGGGAGAAACTTAAGGGAAAGAGTGGTAAGGGAGGAGGTGATCCTAGTTGTCTGAGTTGGGGTGTGTGTGTGTGTGTGTGTGCATGTGTATGTGTAGTATCAGCATATAGGTAACATTAAAAGCCATGAGACTAGATGAGATTACCAAGGGGCAAAGTCCAAGCTGGAAATAAAAGAGAGAATGAAGAAGAAAGCTTTGTGTTGTGGTGTTAAAGGAAGAGAAGAAAGTATGAAATAGTTATTTAGGAGAATGGGGACAGTGAATAGAGAAAGGAAATACAGTATTATTTCCAAGATGCATTAAAGGCACCTCTGAAGTTCATGGTCATAAATGTAAAGTAAGACCAGTCAATATGGTTTATGTTTCCCTCCAGCCATGTTCAGTTGTATGAAGACAGGTTGAGTACAAATGGAAAGTTGGGTTTAACATTTTAGACAACATTAAATATACCCTGCATGAACGATAGCTATTTGGGGAAATATATTGATAATTAGCATCAGACTTATGTTTAAGGAGAGAAGTCTGTATGTGCCAAGAATATTAGTCTTTTGGATGTACTTGGTTAGTCCAAGTATATAGGTTAAAAGGATATAATTAAATATATACATAGAAAAAAGGTACTCTGCATAAAAAAAAATTACCAAGTTTTCATAATGGAGAAAGTAGGGAATGAAGAGCAACATGGCAGGAATCCAAAGGTCTGAGGAAGCACATCATTAAGAAGAAATTTCTGGTGTCCAGGCAGCCAAGGAGCATTTATGAACAACAGTGACTAGTTTAATTATAACTTATTTTCAATATGTTAGGATAATAAAATCCAGTTACTCTAAACATTCAATAGAGACTGCCATGCACACAAAAACCTGAGTGAATGTGGGGAAAATCAGGCATAAGAGAAAACAAAGTGAGGCAAGAGTCAGAGCTCAAGAGAAGCAAGAACTTGAGATAAAAACTATTAGGGAAGACCTAAACCCACAGGGATGTGCAGAAAATTAGAAAGACATTAGACATGACATAGAGTTTGTGAGTTCAGGTCAATTTTTTTATTAAATTTTAAACAATAACAATAACTGATATTTCAGTTAAATAATGATAATAGCTACCATTTTTTGAATGCCTACTATGTGCCATACATGCCTACAGATGTGCCTACCGTGAATAAAATTTTTTTTAATTACAAGAACTTGGAAGAAAGGTATTATTAAATTTCATGATATAAAACATCTGCTTGTTTGTACTTTTTATAATTGATATGTGCGATGCATTTGATATTTATCAATTTTATGATACTGTTATTAAATTGCTGCCATGTCTTATGTTGGATATTAAAATTAAGGAAATGTGACAATATTGTCTCTATAGAAGTGATGAAACTAAAATTCAGAAAGATTATTTAACTTCTCTAATTTCCCTTTGATGACTAAGCCATCTAGGTCTCTAGGACTCCAAACCTCTAATACCTCATATAAATTCTAGTTTATTTTTCCACTGTTTTAGAACCAGTCCTTATTCAGCCTAGCAAGCTTAATTCCATTTGCATACCCAAGAATACATGTTCGTGTCACGAAAGCAAAACATTTTCCCATAGCAACAGCTCATCAACCTAAAAAAAAGGAAAAACCTTGTCAGTGGGGATACAGAAAGCATCTTGGTGGTAGAGACAAAAACAAGTGATGTAACGATCTGATTTATCAAAGAAAGCAGAGGGGTCACAAAGAATAAGATAAATTCTGAAGGATAGAAAGAAATCTTGTTTTCTTAGTCAAGTAGAGAAAAGAAAAAAAAAAAAATCAGCCAGAAGTAATGGCTGAATTTGAAACACAAGAGTGAAACAATCAGTTGTCAAAAACAAACGATTCAACCAAAGCTATTATTTCATGGTAGAACAAGTTTTTATAAAACCATTAGTCTACTATTAAGTCATTCATCAAGTAACCCCAACATACCTTTCAAGAAGATGTCCTTGTATGGATCTAAGCTATTCCAACCAGCCTGTGAGTCTTATGTTTTCCCAAACTGCACTATGTATTTTAGGTCCTAGGCTTAAGAACTCATGGCCCAGGTCTGAAGCTGTGGCTGAAGAGGCCAGAAATTAACTAAAACTGGTATTAGGTGTTAGGTGGGAGATGAAGAAGGTAGGAAGAATAGTAAGTCACAAGAGAGGGGGAATTCTGAACAGATATATATATGTATATAGATATGTGTGTGTGTGCGTGTGCGTGTGTGTGTGTGTGTGTGTGTAATAAATTCTAGCAGTCCGGGGAAGGAAGTACCAAGTAATACAATTAGAGCCACTGGGGAAGAGCTGTATTGGAAATATTATGCCCAGGGAATAGGCAAAATGGTTAGTGAGATAAGGTCCTAGAATACAAATTCATGGCAGTCATGAAATAAAGAGATTCATGTCAGAACAATGGCAAATGATGCATACAGTTAACTGAGATTTTTTTTAGCCATTTGCATTCTACCTTTTTTGCTACCACAAGCTTTCTCTGTTATAGTGATCCATTTCAGAAACCACTGAGTACCTCTATGACTCTATGCCTTAGATGCTCTACTGTTAAAATTTTGATCTGTTAAATTCCTATCCATATTTCGGCAATTTTTATCTAAAATAACTCAGCACTTAAACAACTTCCTCCCAAAGAACTGGTGAGGCTACCTAGACTTCTTACATTGGAATGCAATCAGTAGACTTTTAATTTTACAGCTTTTCTACAGTCTTTCAGCTTATACCTACTGTTCATACCCTTTATCCATGTATCTAATGGGTTGTCTTTTACTTACTGATTTCTAGATTTTCTTTATAGGTAATGAATACTAATCTTTTATTGTTACATGCATTGCAAATATCTTCTCCCAGTGTATGATTTTTCTTAACTTTGTTTATAGGATCAATTTACCAATACCTTCATTTGTGGTTTGTCACTTTTCTTTTGACCTCCTTTAAGAAATCCTTTTTGGGGTGCCTGGGTGGCTGAGTTAAATGTCTGCGTTAGATCATGATCCTGAGGTCCTGGGATCAAGTCCTGAGTTGGGCTCCCTGCTCAACAGGGAGTCTGCTTCTTTCTCTCCCTCTCCTGCTCTCTCTCATGTGCTCTCTCCCTCTCTCTCATAAATAAGTAAAATCTTAAAAAAAAAAAAAAAAAGAAACCTTTTCCCATTAGTACATAATTACAGTCTCCTACATTCTCTTTCAAAAGTTTTAAAGTTTTGCTTATTATGTCTTTTTCTTTAATCAATCTAGAATTTTTGTATAGAGTGTGGGATAGGATACCAATATTTTTTCTGTATGTAAGCCAATTGTTCTAGTACAATGTAGTTATATTTCACCATTTCACCATTTCTCACTTATTTCTAATGCTACCTATTATATTTACAAAGTCCCATATATGAATGAATCTATTTGCCTTCTGTATTATGATTAACTCTTTTTCCTGACTTTCAAAGCCCTATATTATCAAATCATATAGACCTCCAGTGTATACCCTAAAGACAACAAAAGCACTAAACCCACATTATCAGAAAAATCTTTGAGCTTGAAAGTAATATATGTTTTAAATAATCTGATATATAATTTTATAGATAAAAAACACAAGCCCAAAGAAGCTAAATGAGTTGCCCAAGGTGATTCAACCAGTCTAGTGTTAAAGCCTGTTCTAGAAATATGTTTACTCCATATATACTGCCGTGCATTGTCCACAGAACCAATGCTCAGCAAATATTAGATTGATTTACTGTTGGAATCAAATGACAGCATCAAATTAAATCAAATGGGGGACATGTGACTCGCTCAGTGCCCACTATGTGTTGGACACTATGCTAATATTCCCCTAAAACCAGAGTGATTTGCCTTTGAACTTTGGCCCATGAGTTCCAGTTTGTGTGCTCTTTTCTCTGCCTCTGTACCATGACTGATAATTATGAGAATACTTGTAGTCTGATAAGAAGATTCTATTCAAACTTGATTCCTACATTGCTGTAGTGCAATTTTCTCCAACATGCAGAAGAGAGCATTTTGGAAAACCACTGAATTATATGTAAATGTATATGTACATTATACAGGAATTATGAAGATAGACTTTCTTCTTAGAAATTAAAACTAAAACTGTTACCTACGTCTCTTGCTTCCACTTACTTATTCCATGAACATATGGTAAGAATCCCCAGTGGCTTTTACGGCTATCATTAATAACATTTCTGTCTAATAGGGTCTTATATCTAATTGTGGAATTAGGCTCATAGACAAACATTTATAATTCAATTGTAGTAACTGTTATTAAATAGATAAGAACAACAAGTTACAGAAAAGTAGAACAAAAGATCAGAAATGATCACTCTACCTGGTAGAGTCCAGGAAACCCTTAAGAGTGGGAGTATATAGCTGAACTGAAAGTACAGGAAGGGAAACAAGTATTTGTGCATAGATATAAATGCTGATATAGAACATTATGACACAAATTTTTATTAAAGAATGGTGAAATTTTGTGTTCGTTGGTGATGTGTCAAACTTTTCTTCCCAAGATCTCACATTGTCATCAATATTGCTTAATATTTGTTAAGCAATTATTTTCCCTAGGTGCTATGAAGGCCTTGGGAATACAGGTGCAGACAATATAGATTTGATTACTGCTTTCAGAGGTAGGGTATCTACATAACTTAGCTTTGCGTACACTTTGATATCGCAAAGAAATACTATTAATAATTACAGTTTGACAACAGATATAAATCAGGATTGCCCTGAACTAACTAGAATTTGTCACCATATACAAAGGAAAATAACAGTGTGCAGTGTGACTATACAATGGGGTCCCTAACCCTTTTTAAGGTGTCATATAGAAGGCTGTGTAAATGAAATTTCTCCATAGAATCAGGGCAGGCTTTATCAGGATGCAACCCGTGCAGTTGCCCTATACCTAGACGGTCTCCGCATCTGGTTTAAACCTCTACTGTTGCTGTCTTGAAATTGTGAATATTGTTTTAAATTTAATTTATTTATTTGACAGAGAGAGACACAGCGAGAGAGGACGCACAAGCAGAGGGAGTGGGAGAGGGAGAAGCAGGCTTCCTGCTGAGCAGGGAGCCCGAGGCGGGGCTCCATCCCAGGACCCTGGGATCATGACCTGAGCCCAAGGCAGACGCTTAATGACTGAGCCACCCAGGCACCCCTGTGAATATTTTTTTGAAAAGGGGCCCCACATATTCATTTTGTGCTGGGCCCAGCAAATTATGTATACAATACTATATAGAAAATACATAATCTGCTTTAGTAGGATGACAATCAAAAATGCCAGAGGATTCATGGACCATATAGCATGAGGCTTGTTGAAGGACCTGGAAATACTGGATTAAAAATATCTAAAAGATGAATTAATAGCTTCCCTAAAATTGAAAGTTCAGATGGGTCAAAGGAGAAGTAGAATTTTGTAGTTCAGTTCCAGAAGAGGGAAGAAGAATTCTTGGGAATCATAGGAAAACAGGAAAGGCAGAATTTTACTACAGTGGAAGGCAAGACATCATTACATGTAAACTCCCCAGTATCAGGTATTAAATCTGAGGCTTGGTGACCATCAAGTCATGATTGTTAAGAACAAATATTTCTATTCATTAAGAAAAGAATGAGAGGACTACATAGTCCAAACCAATCCTAAGATATCATATTTATGAAATACACTGAAACTTTCTTGTCAAAATGACTCATACTTCAGAATTCTATGAAGTGAAGAAGGGAACAAGAAACAATCTTTCAATTATCTTTTACTTGAAGCAGGGAAAAGGAAGAGAAAGTATAGAAGACTGATAGTATGCTCACTTAAGAAGTGTACAAATCATGCTGACCTTAGTTCTGGTTATGAGTCCCAAGACATGGCTTTAAAGTTAGCAAATGCTAATAATTGCTCTTTCTTCAACAAATGAATCGAATTTAGTTGCATAAGCTCTGCAAAGAACTTGTGAATTAAGACTTGATGTATCATTTTATAGATGAGGAAACTGAAGCTCAGAGTTGACTTTTTTTAGTCTATATAGCAGAGGATTAGTTAATTGGTTTGTTTACTCATGAAGTAACTATTTTTTTAAAAGCTTTTATTTATTTATTTGACAGAGAGAAGGAACACAAGCAGGGGGAGTGGGAGAGGGAGAACCAGGCTTCCCGCCAAGCAGGGAGCCCGACACGGGGCTTGAACCCTCATGACTTGAGCCCAAGGCAGACGCTTTAAAAACTGAGCCACCCAGGCGCCCCATGAAGTAACTATTTTTTGAGTACCTAGTATGTTCAGGCACTGTGCTATGTACTAAGAATGCAAATATGAACAAGACAGAGTAGAGTTTATACTGCAACAAGTTAGCCAGGATATAGTAAACTTCTTTGCTTTGTTCTGTTCAAAAGGAAAAAACTCAGGCAACTTTTTTTTTGGTCAAGCAATTGTTATTTGGGGTAATTCTGATTTGCATGAACCATGTTTATTTAGCCTTTATTTCAAGCCTATGTGAATCTGGCACTATTATATCAGGAAGTGAATAAGGTATGTTCCTTGTCTTTTGAGAGGTATAAAAGAGACCTATATAAACAACTGACTGCAAGTACAAAACAGAATGAAATAAGTAGTAAATAGACTGGGAAATATTATAAAATGGGAGAGCAGAAGGAGAGGGAGACTCAAATGTGACTAGGCTATCAAGAAAGGTCAAAATTTGTGGAAAAGGTGAACTGAGAAACATGACAAGGGGAAAAAAGTTCAAAATTATGAGAATAAGTTTCAAAAGAGGAAACGCTATGATGTATCAAGCCATATATCCACAGCACATAACATAGTAACTAGCATATATCCAGTTAATAAGCAATAAGTATTTATTAAATTCATTAATATAAGAATTAATTTACTGCTGTGTGTTTAATGTTGAACAAGGAGAAAGAGCAAAATCACATTGTTATGAATATCCATGGAACATTTGAGTAGTGAGAAGACTGATAAGTATGAATGGTAAGTGATATGACAGGGTTTATGGACAGTGCTTATGGAAGAAAGAGGGAATGATGCTTGAAAGACAAGTAGGAATCAAATTGTGGAAAGCCTTATTTTTTAGATGAAGCTTGAAGTGAACTCACAGCAAATGACAAACCAGGAACTTTTAGCACCTAGCACCTATTACAGTGTCTTAAACAATAGTACGCTATATAAGTTTGCTGAATGAATAAGTAAAAATGTGAAATAATAAATGAGGGAAAGAGTGACATCTATCAGTTTATTCAATAAACGTTTATTGAGCACAGTTCTGGTCTAAGTACTGTGAAACAAGAACAATGATGTCTATCCTCATTTACTTCCTCAGTTAATGTGATATATACACGGGTCCAGCCAACAGTGACAGTACTATGTGAGATGAGTACGAGAGCGAGAGAGAAAGCCCTTTGGAACACATTAGGAAGACTTCCTAACCCAGCTTCTGTGGATTTTCAGATTTATTTTATTTTGGATTTTTCAGGACAGAGTGGTTAGTGAAGGACAATTAACAAGAAAAAAAGTGACGTCTACATTAAGGCATGAAATCATGCAGGAGCTGAGGGGAAGTAAGAATAAAGTGTACAGAGTAGGTAGAAAGGTTGACTAAAAATATTCAAAGAAGGCAATAGGAAGAGCTAAGGGTACAGAAGTAGAAAGGAAAGCGATGAAAGATAAAATTGGAAAAGAGAGAAACCGAATGCCAGCATAACAGTAGGGTGACTACAGCAGTAGCTCACAGGAGAGGCAGCTAAGGCCATGGCAGTGACAGTGGAAAAGGAGGATGTCTTTCTGACTTCCACATACTCAGTGTTCAATAACTACTGCATGACAACAGGATTTGAGGACTAACTGCTTATGTGGGGTAAAGAAAGAGAAGAGAAAATGGACTCTGAAGTTTCTAGTTTGAGTGATTAAATTGATGTAGTCTATATAATTTGAGATTGGAAATATAGTTGTTGACCAGATTTTGAGGCTAAATTAGTCAATTTAGTTTTGGACATAACTTGTTTAAGAAATCTGCCTGCCATCTTTCTGGCATTCCCTAGCTGAGTGGAAATATATCTGGAGCTCAAACATCGTGGTGTTAAAGAGCAACCCTTGGGAGAATCTTCTCCATTATACCACCAGGTAGCAATTTTTCCTTTTCACGGAAAGCAAATGAAATTAACAAGTGGTGGCTATTTTCTATTTTTCTTAAGTAAGAGATTGACAATATGTGCTTGCCCTTTCCAAAAAGGTAGGCTGCTTCTCTACATTAAGTGATTACACAACACATCTGCTAATCTCCTATTGAAAGCCATTTTACTTAGAAATCATGCTTGTTTATCTTTTTATGTTTATGCCTAAATAAGTAACTTGTAGGAAAATATGTCCCTTTGAATATTGAATAAAGCAAAACAAAATTATGCTTGGATGTTTCTTAATTTCTGCAGAAGGAGGATAATGAAAGGAATCTGAACAACCCCTTCTCCTTGATGAAAGAGTTGCCCAAAGGAACTTGTCTTTAGACTACTAGAAAGATCCTTCTATATCCACTCTTTTCACTAAGCTAGCCCTGCCAGGACTTCGTAGAACACTGACACATCTCACCTTTGACAAAGACCTGAATGCAGCATTTCTTGGCATTTGTTTTATGGGACATTGAGGGAAAGTAAGAACATTTCACTGGATTTCATCTGTTGATGCCCTGAAATGTTGTTCTGATTGCAGCCAGAGAAATCAAAGTATAGTTTAGCCGAGACAGGGAGCCATCCTTTATTTTAAAGTCCATTAGAACTTTCATAAAGACAGATATAGCATTTGAGTCAGAACATCATCTAGGCAAATATAGCATTTGAGTCCATGAGAAAGAATAAAAAGAAGAGAAACAGAGGCAGAGAGAGGGAGAGTGGGGAGAGAGGGCAAGAGAGAAAGAAGGAAGGAGAGAGAAGAGAAGGGGAGGGGAAGAGAGGGAAGAGGGAAAAGGTTGAGATGAACAATCTAAACTGAATATTCTAAAGAAACAAAATTTTGCAGTGAAGAAGAGAAAAATGAAAGAGGTTCAAGGGAAGGTGATGAGGAATGGTGGAAAGGGTGAAGACAGAGGTGAGACCCTATATCTGACCATCATGAGTTCTTTAGTAATTTTGGGTGAACCACTTTATACACACATTCCAACTTGGATGCAATGGAAAAAAAATCACTAAGTTTAGAGATGATACTTATGAGAGTAGTGATAAATGTGTGACGAGACATAGGTGTGTGTGAAATATTTTAGGCTTTTAAGAGAATATCCGACTTTTACATCACAGCATATTCCTCTTAGCTCCATTTCTCTACTTAGCCTCAATAGCTGTGATAAGGTCTGGTGGGATGACAAAATTAGCCTCTTATAAAGAGTCTATTTCTCATTGAGCCCGTCCCTCAGTATTTTGAGTGGAGAACAGAAATCAAATACACAAGTTCAATGCATTTTAGTCATTCAGGTTAATTCTTTTGATACAGATATATTGGCCAGATAGATGACACTTATGTTTAATCATTTTTCAATTCCAGTTATTCTTAATCCTAATTATGCTTGACCTGATTTACAGTGAACAGAAATTCATTTCCAACTAAGTAAACAGGAACCATAGAGCTTTTGTTATTTGTTAGAACAAGCCTTGTTAAATAGCAAGCATCTGCTCTCCATTCCAATTATTGTTTGTAGGTTTTAAGGGTCTAGGTTAAGTAGAGTTGTCAGATTTCACTTTGTTGGATAATGAAGTCAGAAAATGAATTAATAACAGCAGCTCAAGTCTGTCCCATTTTACAGCTTGCTAGTGCATCCAGTAGCTCATTGGATTCTGATATTGCTGGGAGGAAGTATGTCTGGCTCTTCATCTGTATAATGGGGATAGGAATCATATCCTCCTCCTAAGGTTGTGGTGGGGATTAAATGATTTAATAAATGCAGGGAGCTTAAAATTGTGCTGGGCACATAGCAAATATTCAATAAGTATTAGCTATTTTTTGTTGATCCTATTATTATGGTTATTAAGTTCATTGTACTTTGTAAAGTCTGTATCACACTGAGAGAAGAAGGACAGGAAAAAAAGATGATGAGACAGGGAGAGGGAGGGAGACAGGCAGGGAGATGAATGTAAAGAAGAAGGGATTAATATTAGACTTATAGTTGAGAGGATCTAAACCTTGCCTATTTGAAAAGGCTATTTGGGGTAGTGCCATGTCATTAAGTAAAGTAGATTGAAGCAGATATATTAAGGTGGTATTGATTAGCTTTGTAAATATCCATTCTCTTGCAGTCAGTAATGGGAGATTTTTTTAGATTAGAAGGAATGTGAGAAGACAGGGCTTTCCAGGGATTCAATTGAAGGATTAGGAACCACTAACCATTTGTATGACCCTGTGTGTTTATAATTAATATGCCAGGGCCAGAGCCACTTTCTCTATAATGTGGACCTCAATAATGGTTTCTTATATTTATCTCGTGATGAGGCTACTAAAGTAAATTCAGAAAGGCATTTGGAATCTTTCACATAGGCTGAATATAATAATAAAGAGTTTCAACAGATTGTACTCTGCAGTTGTTTTTATTCGTTGTTTCTTTTGTTCTATCTAGCCTGAGTTTAAGTCCTCATCATGCCTCATCTGAATGCTTGTATAACTTCTCACTTTTCAGTTCTTCCTTCCTTCAATCTATGTGCCATAATACCAAACACAGATCTGATCAAATTAATCCTATTGCCCAATGAATAATCAAGTTTATCACTATAATATGGATTTCACAACCTGAGACTAGAAACTTTACTAAACCTTATTCATTGTGTCCTCATCTTTATAAGACATTATTCATTATACCCTTGTCTTTATAGGGGTCATCCAGGCTAATTTGCTGTGTAACCTTGGAAAAATTGCTTGGCCTCACTCAGACTCATTTTCCTGATTCTAGCAGTGATTCTCAATCTGGGGTGATCATGCATCCCAGGGACATTTGTCAATGTCTGGAGACATTTTTGAATTTCAAAGCTGGTGGGGAGAAGTGCCATTGACATCTAATGGATAAAGGCCAGGGATCCTGCTAAGCATCCTACAATGCACAGGACAGCCCCCCACTATAAAGAATTATTCATTCTCAAATGTTAAAAGTGTCAAGATTGAGAAGTTCTGCATTATGGAGATCATAAACCTACTGACTCATGTGATTGTAACAGTTCAAAGTTAAGTACCATGCAGTACCTGGCATTTACAAACACTCAACACATGTTCATTTTTATTGCCTGTCCAATCTTATTTCTTGCTTTTCCTGATTCCCGTTTTTTATTTATTTAACAAAACCTTCCTTGCTGCTTCCTTTGTGCCAAGCCCTTTAAAAATATTCATCCTCAAACTGGCCCCTGAATTTACCTTAAGTTCATGCCCGTTTTACAGATGCGGAAACAAAGAAAAGTTGACTATCTTGGCTAAAATTACACAGCTTGTAAGTTACAGATGTAACATTTGAACATTGACAGTCTGACTCCACAATCTGGGTTCTAACCACTGTGTTGAGCTGTTTTTCTATACCCTGCTGTCCTACATACCAGTCATTTCAGACTTCTGTTTAGTTTCATGATATTTCAAGCATTTTTAAACCACTGAACAAGAAATGATAAGTTTTTTAAAAAGACAGGAACACATTGTTGTTTCTCTTAGAATCCCCTGTAAGTAGCATAGTACTTAGCATGAACTAGACAGTATATGAATAAATGAACCAAACTATCAGCTAGAGTTCTCTGGTATGGTTTGTCTTCTAGTCACCAGTACAGGATCAGGAAGACAGTCCTTGGCCCTAAAGCAGATTAAGCCCACTGATCTACCAGGGGCTTTGTCTTTGTCCTCTACCATGGCTTCCATAGCCTGAGCTCCAACTACCCAAACTAACCAAAACTGACCCTAAATGATTTCATGTGTACTGATCCTCCCAGGGGCTCTCCATGTGGCTTGATGAAAATGCTTTTGCAAACACAGATGCACTTGTATTCCCGTCATTTGCCAATGAAGCAGGCACTAACAGGAACAGATTTTGGTTCTTCAGCATCAAAGAAATAAACATTTATATTATCTTTTTAGTAAATAGGTAGGACGATTACTGAAGCCTTTCTATCTGTTATTATTTTGTGACACAACCCTAACACATTAAGTAAGTTTAACTTTCTCCTTATATGTATAATAATCCAATATAAACATTGTTCTTAAGGCCCAGAATTTGGATTAAGAAGTCTTAAGTTTAAGTCCCAGCTCCGCTACTTCCAAACTGTGTGACCATGGCCATGCTGATTAACCTCTCTGTGTTTCTGTTTCTTCAATCTGAGAGAAAGGACATTAATGCATAAACACACATACACACACCACATTCATGACTATTTCAAGGATCAGATAAGATAAAGTATATGAAAGCACCTAGAAAAGTTTTATTTAAAAAACTGTGAATTTAGTTAATATTAGAGAAGTCATGATCATTTTTGTGAATCCTCACAAAGAAATAGGTTAAAAGAATGATTCAGGGGACACCTGGGTGGCTCAGTCAGTTAAGTGTCTTCCTTCGGCTTGGGTCATGATCCCAGGGTCCTGGGACTGAGCCCAGAGTCGGACTCCCAGCTTAGTGGGAAGCCTGCTTCTCCCTATGCCTGCTGCTCCCCAACTTGTGCTCTCTCTCTGTCTGTCAAATAAATAAATTAAATCTTTAAAAAAATTTTAAAAAAAGAATAATTCAGGAGTGGTACCATAAAACACAACTAAAATAGCTTTAAAAATGGATCAAAAAGGGGCACCTTGGTGGCTCATTCGGTTAAACATCTGCCTTTGGCTCAGGTCATGATCCCAGGATCCTGGGATCGAGCCCCTCATCAGGCTCCTTGCTCAGCGTGGAACCTGCTTCTCCCTCTCCCTCTGCCTGCCACTCCCCCTGCTTGTGTGCTCTCTCTCTCTATCAAATAAATAAATAAAATCTTAAAAAAAAATGGACCAAAAAAAAAAAAAAACCAGCTAAACAGGACTAATGATAGTTGATAAGATGCTAAAAGTCTCGTATTTGAGAGCACAGTTGCAGTTTTCACTTACTCTTTTCATCTTTATCAAGATATTTGGTTTATGGATCCCCATTTTAGGAGTGACTCATCAATATGCTCGGTCCTATATTCCTCCTCCAAGTTGCCCTCTCTTCTACCTTCGTGACAGACAGTGGGCATCACATATAAAGGACATTCCACCAACGATTCTACATGTATGCAGTCTTGTCCTCAATCACTCTTCACCTCTGAATTGATGATGTTCCTGAATGCAGACTTAGGTTTTATAAAATGTTTTGTTGTTGTCTTTGCATGCTTATAGCCTGCTCTTAACAAAGACTTTCCTTAACCACACTTTAGTTAGGCTCATCTGAGCCCTTTTGGACATGACCCTGTCCTGGGCCTTCTCCTCAAGAGCAAGAATCCTGCTAAGTCAGTTTAGCAAGAATCTCCCACCCTATATATCTGATCATCCACAATACATTTTCATATTCCTCATTTTCCACTCTCCCCCAGGTGATATCTGACCCCTCTAGCCTGCCTTCAGCTAGAATCCTGTCCAACCTGTTTTAGCCAGAATCTCCCCTTATTTCTGAAATTCTTTTTTAGTAGTTTTCCATCTACAGACCCCTACCGTGCCCCTTAACTGTAAATTACTATTTTTCCTTGTATTTAGCGTTGAGGCCAATCTCTCTCTACTGCAAAATTCCATTTCAGGAGTCACTTGAATGAAATCTTCATTACTGTCTTTAACAAGTGCAGAATATTTTTTTATTTAGCACTCTGAATTTGATTCTCTGAATTAACCCTTTTTTAAAGATTTTATTTATTTATTTGAGAGAGAGAGAGAGAGAGCACTTTGGAGGCGGGAGGGACAGATGGAGAGGGAGAGAGAGAGAAGCAGACTCCCCACTGAGCAGGTAGTCCAATGCAGGATCAATCCCAGGACCCTGGGATCATGACCTGAGCCGAAGGCAGATGCTTAACCTACTGAGCCACCCCTGCTCCCCCTGATTCAGCTCTTTTAAACAGTAACTCTGTTTCACAGTCATGATTATGCTGCCTCATGCCACCCTTGAAGAAATGCCCACCTCTAGCTAGGTTCAAGTCAGCTCTCAGCTCATACAGGCTTATGCCATCCTCCAGACTGGGCACCAACACATTGCCCTCTTCCTAAAATTGTAATTCTCTTATTGCCAGTAAAAGAAAGTTAAATGCCAAGCTTGGTCATACATGTGGTGTTCTCTATGTATGTATTCTCATTTAAGAAAAGTCATGTACTCACATTAGAACCTTAAGATCATACAATAAAATTCACTCACTGAGAAGTCCTTTATGACTCTTGTTTCTACCCAACAAGAATTTTAAAATAAAACAAGAACTAGTTGAAGCCAAAGCAGTGCATGTGGCAGATGCTTCTGAAATAGTGTTTTCAAGCTGCAGTTTATAAAGCCCATTGCCTATATATACCACATCTTCTTTATCCATTCATACGTTGATGGACATCCTGGCTCTTTCCATAGTTTGGCTATTGTGGACACTGCTGCTATAAACATTGGGGTGTGGGTGTATATATATAATATACATATATATAAAATATACACACACACACACACACACACACACACACACAGAGGAATATTACGCAGCCATCAAAAAATGAAATCTTGCCATTTGCAATGACGTGGTTGGAATTAGAGGGTATTATGCTAAGTGAAATAAGTCAATCAGTATCATATGATCTCACTGATAGGAGGAATTTGAGAAACAAGACAGAAGATCATAGGGGAAGGGCAGGAAAAATGAAACAAGACGAAACCAGAGAGGGAGACAAATCATAAGAGACTCTTAATCTCAGGAAACAAACTGAGGGTTGCTGGAGTGGAGGGGGGTGGGAGAGATGGGGTGGCTGGGTGATGGACACTGGGGAGGGTATGTGCTATGGTGAGCTCTGTGAATTGTGTAAGACTGATTAATCATAGACCTGTACCCCTGAAACAATACATTATATGTTAATAAAAAAAAATAAAGCCCATTGCCCTCCTTTAGCATAAATTGCTAATATACTTCACTTATAATATCTGCAGGTTGCTGCACAAATTTTAGCTGCAACTCAGTCCTCAGTCTCAGATATCTGGGTATAGATGTTGGAAAATTAGAGCAGTCAAGCTAATCAGAAGGAGCCATTAGGACCCCCAACAGGCAGGATCACAAATGAGATGATTTCACCTCTGAACCCTTCTTGGCTAATTGACCTGTACCTTTAAAAGTCATCCTAATTCAAATTCAGTTCCTGAATTCTCATTCCTTAAGCTCTTCTAATTTGTAGCAAAATAAGCCAAGAGAGGTTTCATCAAAGGTCAATTTTCAGACTCAAAGTGGGTGAGCAATATCAAAGAGATCTATATAGACACAAAGTAAGGCTTTACTACTCCCAACTAATCAAAGAAAGGGGAATTTTAAAAGTGTGAGTTTTAGGCATTTTTAAAAGAAATTAAAATAAATATATTCTGAAGAGTACCATAATTTGAACTTTGTGTTGCTGGTTTATTGTCCAATGAAGATTCCTGTTCTCACAAACAAACAAGATTGATTTATAAACAGGAGCAGCAATCTGCATACTGTCTTTGTAGATTGCTCTTTTAACAGATTAAAAATTTCCCCTTTTAACCATGTTACCCAATATAGTTTAAGACAAACTATATAGCTAAAAATGAAACCAAAGAAAATCTCAGGATTTCAAACTCGAAAAATGCACAAGTTCAGTTTTCTTCTATAATCTTACATAGTATAGTTCAAAGAGAAATGGACTAGAAGTTAGAAGACCTGAGTTTTCTTCTCAGCTCCAAACATTATTTTCAAGTCAATTGTTTCATTAATTTATTTATTCAGCAATTATTTATAGTGTTAATTCTGTGTTTTGTGCTGCTTCAGACATTAGAGATACAGAGGTGACAAAAAGTGCACACAATATTACGGATCTTAGTTGCACTTGGAAAAGACAGGACAATAAAAACAGTAAACATACATATATATAATTTCACATGGTAGCTAGTTACATATTTTTTTTATTTTTATTTTTAAAGATTTTATTTATTTATTTGACAGAGAGAGAGACACAGCGAGAGAGGGCGATGTGGGGCTCGATCCCAGGACCCTGGGATCTTGACCTGAGCCGAAGGCAGACGCTTAACGACTGAGCCACAGTTGCCCCCCCCCCTTTTTTTTTAAATAGCAGTGCAAAGGGATAGAATGTGAAGTGTGAGGGTATGGGAAACCAGGATTCAAATTAATACAGGGTGATTAGGAAAACTCTCTAAGTAGATATTTGAGCTGAGCCTTGAATAGGAAGAAAATCCTATCAGCCTCAGTCTCCTTATCTGAAAAATGAGGATAACGATAGTACACATTCCATAAGTTTGTTTAAAGTATTAAGGTCTTGCACTGAAAATACTAACCAGTTGAATGATGGCACATTGTAAATACTCAACGATAATGGTTACTAATGTTATTATTAGGCATTGCAATGATGATAAGTTTGAATATATTTAATATAATACAAATAATAAATGTTCTCTAGAGAGGATGGAGTCAGGTGGCATCACTGTTGAAAATAATTAAGAAACTAGGTAGAATGATTACAAAATAGTAAGGAAAAAACTAAAAAATCAAAAGCCATATCATCACCTATCACAGTTCTATTACCACTCATTATCATATTAGATTGAAAATACTGCTGCTTATTTATATAACATCTTTTATCTGAGCACCTTACTGTGCTTGGATCATATCTGGGGAGAAAAAGCTATTAATCTCTGCTGATGTTTGATCAAAATAGGCTTTGTCAGTTACAACACTACAAGATGGAATCAGAATTACAGGTGAGCTAGAGTCTTGTGTTTTATACAGAACATGATTTTCTAACCTTTTAGAGCTCCAGCAGTAGCAAGATGTAGAATATGCATTTGTTTGAGAGACACAGATCTCTGAGTAACAATCATTCCTTGCCACTTACTAGCTATGTAACTTTTAAGAACATAGATACTTAACATCCTGAAGGCTCAGTTTTCCTATCTGTAAAAGGAAAACTGTAGTTCCTAATCACAGGCTGCTTTTGATGTCTAAGTGATAAAATAAATACAAAACCAACTAGCACAATGTTGGTGATAGAATAGTAAATGGAAAAGATGTGGTCCCTCTCTTGTGAAATTTAACCTAGTTGGAAAGAAAAACCCACACATAAATATGATTACAATTGGGCAAAATACCATGAGAAATAAAATAGCATAAAAATGATGAAATAATAATGAAAATATTGTGACGAATGCCATGGACTATTTTTTTGGAGCATTGCCTTTTTTGAAATAAATTCAAAGAGGACAGAAGTCATGCTTCCTATAGTTACTTGGTGTAGGGCCTAACATAACAAAAATGTCATACTTAAAAAATTGATTTGATAAAGGCAACTGATTATTGCAGTTTCATAGTATAAACAGGTAAGGAAAATATAGCAATAGGAAAATAAAAAGATTACTAAGACAGAGTGTCTGCTCCATGCTTCAGTGAATCTAAAATCTCGAGGGAGATAGAAAGGAAGAAATACCCTTGGCCAAAGAACAGAACTCCTCTATCTGAAAAGATTGCCCTCTTACACAGCCTCTAGAGGAAAGAACAAAGACAAACAGATGCAAGGGAGAAAGAGAAAACCCACCTTGCCAGCAGATCAGCCCAGTCGGATTTGTCAACCAAAGAGGTTACTATTTTGTCAGAACCACATCCTACCCAGTGGCCACAGGAACAAGGCAGAATGCCACAACTGAATTAAGGGGGCACAAGTGTTGGCTTTGTCTCAAAAGGAGATGAAAAAAAGAAACGCGTGCTGACCTTCTGAATTCGGGGAGTCCAGGTTTCAGAACTTCACATCCATTTGTAAATAATTTGTGAAGTACTCCAATTTACTTGACAAGTATAGACACAACTGAATGAACTTTCCTAATTGCCAAGTAAGTCTTGGGAGAGATGTTGTCTACTGTTAATTACCTCTCTTTGTTATTTTTCCCTTAGATATTTACCCACTTAAAGAATAAAGGTCCTCAGCCACCCAAACCAAAAGTAAGATAGAAGGTCCTTTTCCTATTAAGAAAGAGTCAAAGATTTTGCTTACATTACTTCAACAAATGCATAACAAAGACTAAAAGAGACCATAGGGCCCCAGAAATTGTCCATTTTTCTCACACATGGTACGGGCTTAAAAGTCATTATTGAATAATTGACCCTATTTCCTGAGACTAATTGTCCAAAGAGTATGTTTATACACTTTCTGGTAGCCTGTTTAATATCCTGCCACTGCAATTGTGAAAAACAAAAAGAAATGGCAGCTAGGAATGGGAATTTTTCTGTTACGTGTTTTGTTTTTTTTTTTAACACTACAGATTTCACACATACACATAAATTGCATTTTCTTCAAGCAAATTTACTAGTTTCTGTCACTCAAATGACTGTTCTTGTTTCCTCAGAAAACTCAAACTACCTGTCTTATCGAAGCAGTAGTTTTCTTGCAACATAATATAAAACATTTTGGCGAAGAGCAACCCCAGTAATAAAAAAAAAGAATTAATGAATATGACAAATACTTCATTAACCTTCTATTCTTATCCTTATGATAGAAAGCTACGTAAAAATACTTTTGAGTCTTTTTTTTTTTAATAAGGTAAGGAGTCAAGCAGATACCTGAAATAGAAATCCTGAGATTCTTTTGAATGTCGATTCCATTCAAAGAGTATCCAGTGATGTGCTTTCTATTTTTTGAGGATAGATGAGATTGAAAGAAGTGGATTGAAAGAGAAAAGTCACTGAAGTTGGTAATAACAATAACAACATTTTTATTAGAGGCTAAAGAAAAGTTCTCAGACTCAGAAAATTATTTTGTGAATCTTAAAGGTACATAAGAACATAAGGTACATAAATATCTTAAAGAAACAAGGCAGATGGGATAGCATTAGTAGTATCTGTCCTCCACTTCCAATTCATAGGGCAGAGGAGAGGGGCCTCCCACTGTTAGCATCTTTATGTTCCCTACACTTCCTTTGGCAGAGGAATGCTATCAGCCTTCATTTCTGGATATCATTAGTCCTGAAGTCAGATACATTTTGGCAATTGTGGATGACTATCCCACAACCTTAAAGATACCTAGAGAATCTAGCAGAAGTTCCTGAAATAAATATTTAGGCTTTTAAATTATAGACTGCAAAGGCTATAAAATTATAACAATAATACCAAAAGAATTAGTCTCTCTTCAAATCACAGCATGGTGGGATTTGAACAAAGAATATTTTCAAAGGAGCAACATTCTCTGGTTTGGTATAATTTACATGAAGTAAGTGTAAGCAACCTATATTTTTATCCAGATCAAAAATTGTGTGTATCATATTAATTACTGTAAAAAGCTAATAATTTTTTTAAAAAGGAAAGATGATGTCTATGAGTTTTTGTTTGTTTGTTTGTTTTCATTTTCTAGTCATTTGTTATCAGGAAGATTTTTCCTGTTAAAATCCACAAGTTTCCAAAAAAGCTGCATTTGGAAATATGGAACATCTTGGTGTGCAGGCAGTGTAGTATAGTGATTGAGTGTTAGACTTTGCAGACTAGTCAGCCTGATTTGTACTTTAAGCTGCATGAATACTAGCTCCCTATTATGTCACACTCACTTATTTTCTGTGTTAGATACAGTGTATTCAATTGACACTCCACATCTATTCCCACTTCTTCTAGGATGGAGTAGAGGCTGGAGTAGAGGCTGAAAGACTGAAAACTACAGTTCCCAGATTCCCTTGCAGCAGGATCTGGTGACAAATTAGGATCAAGCAGGAGATTGCACTCACAGAAGTTTTTAAAAGTAAAGGAGAGATCATGTAGACCATATTTTCATTGCACTTAGTTTTGTTTTGTTTTATTTTGTTTTTGCTGGTTAAAAATATAGAAAGGAGAGCTTTTTCTGCAACAGTGCACACTAGTATCTAGATCTGTAAGTTTAAAGAGGGGATCACAATGGCTTCAGAAACTTCCTGGTCCTTTCTTCCACTTCCAGCTTTAGCTGTATGTTCTTTTAATCAATAGCTCAGCAGAGACCTCCTGATCCCCCACCTTTCCCCTGGAGATCAGCCCTGTCCTGTTCTGTTTGTTGAACATTGTTCCCAGAGGCCCCACCTAGAGCCCACTCCTCCCACTTTTCAGTGATTTTTATAAGCACCTAAATCCATGTGTTAAATCCATTTCTATTTAAACTCTCTTAAGAGTTTAGCTCCCTCATCTATAAATTGGGGCAGATTGGGTGTTTACTTAATAAGGGTGTTTCAAGAATAAAGTAAGATGACTTAAGTAAACATTTAACCCAATTCCAGACACACAATAAGCACCCACAGTATATTAGAGCTTATTATTTAAATATTAGTTTAATGCTACTCTGCCCACTAATGCACTCTTTCTAAACCTTGGGCATTCATTCGATAATGATAATAGGAACAACTGAAAAAGAAATTGAATAGGAACACTTGAGATAAGAGAAAATATTTCCAGGATCTCCTAATTATGTTAAGAAGAAGGCTGTGAAACAAGCATATTCCATAAAGAGAGATAATTATCTGGAAAAAGAGGCTCCAGGAAAAAGAAGAAATGTGTCCCTGGCCACAAAAGAAAACTTTAAAAGGATGACATAAGAACAGGGAACAACTGAAAAGGAATGAAGTAAAGGGATTTTTTCAGCCAACACTATCACATTAAAACAATCAACTGTGGACATTTAATAAAAATGCCTCAAGTACCAGGACTACAAACCAAAAGTAAAACTTTTGACACTAGACAGCCGGATGTCTTAGAGTAAGGTATTTATTCTTCTGCTTCTAGTAACCTGAAATGCCTACTGCCTTGTTCACTGCACCTTGACCTGGAATTATTTTAGTGGTATTTAATTCCTGACCTAAGGAAAATGCATGAGGGGGTTAATTTTAAGAACCAGCAGAAATAAGGATTATGAGAGTATTTATAGCATAGTTCTTAATCATTTTCACCATCTTTTGGATGTGCTTTAAATTAAGCAATTGCTCTCCCACCTTTGTCAGGTTCAGTCAATCAATCCTGCCTATGAGTTTAAGCAGTATCTCTCTTATGCAAATTGGAGGTCACATAATAGGAGATAAAATTAGGAGAGGCTCTACAAAGAGGCTTTAATGGGAGCTATTGATCTGCTAAAAGCAGCTTTCCTTTTGCATCCTGGTTCCCCCAGCAAAGATGTTGTTATAAATTCAGATGTAGATACAATTCCAAAATGGGACCCATCTCTTCCTGTTCACCCCTTCAAACCTTAGATATTACAAAATGAATATATAGAATTTATGACACAATCAGAAGTAGAGCCCAGATTTCCTTCTGCCCCACTCAAGTAAGTTTTCTACCATATTACACTCTTACTTCCAATTCATATAATTTATGCCCTAAAGTGATTTATTTCTTAATGAGTTATCTGGTAAGGCTCAGTATACACTCTAAATTAATTGTTTTATTCTTAACATTGCATTTCATTATATACTAGGTAGGTCTAGTTTCAGAGAGATACACAAATCTTCATATAAATGTCATTCTCAACATTTCACTTTACTGTACACAGGGTAGATCAAGCTTTAGAGAAATTCATAAATCTTCATATGAATATGACAGTCACCGTGGAGACTGGGATTTGAGAAATACAATTTACAAGTTCACATGAGAAGTCTTGACTTCACTCAGCTCATAGACATATTGGTAGGCTCTGAGGAGAAAAAATTCTCATGAAACAAAACTATAAAGAAGGTGGAAAGATAGAGAGTATATTTTTCTTATCCAGTAAAAAAAAAAAAAAAAAAAGTCTTTGTTTTTAGGGAGAATCAATAAGAATTTCAATGTGATGGAGAGCATGCCTAATTTGCATCTAAGCAACCCATTCCAAACACATTAGGAAAGATTCTCAAGAAAGTTTGGCTTTTCTGATCTTGTCAAAAATTCCGTTAAGTGATATCTGGAGAAATCATTTCATCACTCAGGGCTTTAGAGTTTCTTGTCAGTGAAATGAAAATATGGCTCTTGTTTTCAAATTGGGTTCTATAGAGTCCCAGACCTCTGATTGAAGGTCAATGAGTACAAGAGGGAGCCACATAGGTGGGATTTCAAGAAAAGACCTTTGTCTCTTTCATGAGTTTCACTGATGGTTTTGTTTAAAGATAAGTGTTCACTACTAAAAAAAGTGAGCCTTGATTATTTGAGCTCATTTCTAGATCTGAAATTCTAAGATTTCAAATAGCTGACTTGTCAGATCTAGCTTTTAGTAATTGAATCAAGACAAGGTAGAGTAGGAAAATAATTTCTCCTCTACCCTTCTAACTTTTCAGCTGGGATCCTTTTAACAAAAGAGATTAACAAGAGAAAAGCATACAAATTGATTTAATATAAGGTTTAGGAGGCACAGGAGACTACATAAAGAAATGAAGTCCTGAAGAAATGATTAAATTTGAGTGTTTTGATGCTAGGTTTGATGGAAGGTGGAAAGTTGTAGAAAGATACGATAGGACAAAGTGAGCTAAGTGTAGTAAACTAGGGGAAACTTACCAAACCCTCTCACATGAGGGTTTTATGACCTGCTTCAGGGGAAGGTCAGAAAGTCCTTTATGTGTATTCAATTTCTCAAATTCCTCCAGGTTGAAGTATTCAGTATGCCAAAGTGCCATCTTTCGGGGTAGCATATCCTGAAACCCATCACTGTCAGGAGAATTTGCCTTAGAAGTAGAAATAAAGGAATGTCACAAATCAAACTATAAGAGAAGGTACACATTTTTTCCTTTGAGAAAATGTCTTAGTTGGGTCTTACATTATGCCTCTGGTATCTTGAGTTCACTCCGGTGTGGGTATAAATCCTGCTAGAGTTAGCAAACAGCAGATACTGGACAAGCCCTCTGTGTGCAGTTATAGTTATTTAGTCAACAAATACTTCCTGAGTCTTACCAGGCATGCTTAACAATTCTAGGCCTCAGGAATAAAGAGATATGTAGTCATGTTCATTGGCTTCTTGGAGTTTCCACTATCATGGGAGAGGCAGGCATTAAATAGATATACCCAATACATATTTTCACTTTCTTTTTAAACTTTTTATTGTGGAAGAATTTTAGATTTACACAGAAGTTGAAGAGAGAGTACAGAGAGCTCCTGTACACTCTCCACCCAGTTCTCCCTAATGTTAACATCTTACATCATCATGATACATTTGTCAAAAGAAGGAAATTAATATTGGTAAATATTATTAACTAAGCTAGAGACTTTATTTGGATTTTTTTTTTTAAAGATTTTATTTATTTATCTGACAGAGACACAGCGAGAGAGGGAACACAAGCAGGGGAAGTGGGAGAGGGAGAAGCAGGCTCCCCGCGGAGCAGGGAGCCTGATGCGGGGCTCGATCCCAGGACCCCGAGATCATGACCTGAGCTGAAGGCAGACGCCTAACGACTGAGTCACCGAGGCGCCCTGACTTTATTTGGATTTTGACAATTTTTCCACTAATGTCCTTTCTCTGTTCCCAAATCCAATCTAGGATACCACATGACATTTAATCATCATGCCTCCTTAGTCTCCTTCAATCTGCAACAGTGTCTCAATTTTTTCTTACTTTTCATGACTTTGATACTTTTGGAAAGTACTGTTAAGGAGTTTTGTACCATATCCCTCAATTTGAGTTTGTATATTTTTCTCATGATTAGACTGGGGTTATGGGTTTTGGAAAGGAATATTATAGAAGGAAAGTGTACTTTTGTCACATTATATTAGGGGAGACATGCTATCAGCATGAGTTATCATTGGTGATATTAACTTTGATCACCTGGCCAAGAAGTAGAGCCATGTTTCTCTACTGCAAAGTGACTGTTTTTACCCTCCCGTGCTCTTCAGTAGAAGTGTCACTGTGCCCAGCCTGCACTCCAGGGGAAGAGAATTAAGCTTCACCTCCTAGAGGGACAGTGTCTACATTTGTTATTTGGAATTCTTCTCTAAGAAAGAGCTGTCTCCTCAACTAATTTCCAAAAAATAGTTTTACAATTTATTATAAGTACCATATAGGAAAATAAAAGGGAGACATGGAGAGATAATAGGAGAGATTTATTTAGAAAGTTCTTTGAACAAGACATCAACCTTCAGGTCTCCTACACTGATGCCCCAAAAGACATGGGGGAAGCAAAAGCGAAAAATGTACCAAGGAGAAAAATGTACCATAACTTGTTTTCTTTCCTGCCCCACCATCCATGGCAGGGATTACTTACACCCAGTATTAGTGGTGCTGGGAGATAGCTTCAGGAAAAAAAAAAAAACCTGTGACAAAATAAAAAACCTGCAAAACTCTACCTGGGACATGAACAGAATTCTTGTACTACTTGATGGCTACTATTAAAATACCGAGTATCTTGAAGGGATTCTTGAAAAAATAGCTAACTTGAGCAAAAGAAAAGAAAAAAGTCACAAGTTGATTTTACTACCTGAGATATTATTTGAGAGGTTACATCTCTTTACTTCCTCTTTTCATATTTATTAAGCAGAGTTGTTGTACAAGACAGGAATTACGACATGCAGCATCGCAGGATCTCAGACTGATACCGTTGGAGTATATAAATGAGGAAAGTAATCAAGGCAAAGAGATGGGGGTGGGGGCAGGCAATAGGCTGGAGTTAGCAGTGAAGAGCCCGTTGGAATGAAAGGAGTTAAATGAATGGAGTCAGGATGAGTTTACATCCTAGCTTAAATCGGTGTGAGCTCAGTTCATGGAACAGAAGAGAAACCGGCAGATATAAATGTCTGGCCTTAGAATCTTTCCTCAGTAGGATGTGAAACTACAAACCCCCTGTGAGTTTGCAAGCACTATGCCAAGATGAAATACAAAATGTAGGAAAACCAATATTTTAAATGAAATAATTTTAAAAAGACAACTGCCTCCAGAGATCAAAGTGAAAGGAGATTGATTAGTTAATTGAAACTCTACTTCCAGCAGAAAAATAGATGAAATAAGCAGATAAAAGTGCTTTCTAAGCTCCCATACCCTTCCTTGTTTTGTATGCTTTAACTTTCTTCCCGCAGCTCTCAATCCTGTGCCCTATTTCAAAGCCTTTTTTCTACTCATCTTGGGAACCTCAGGACACTGAGGAAATTTGAGTTTAGAAATTTTATTTTTAGGATATCATATTATGTAATATCTTAGGCTGGTGTCATTCATTCCAAAAACTGCTGTTTTAAACAAGAACTGGGAAAAATGTACCCAGTAGATATAAACCTTTTACATTCAAACCATCTTGAAAACACCTTGTAAAAACTCAGCAATCCTTCCTGAAAACATTTTTCTTCTTTTATCCATTAACAAATATGTCTGTGACTCCAGATTCGTTTTCAAAGTCTGATGCCTACAACTCTGGTTCTGGCAGTATTTTTCAAGTAATTAACATTCCTGAGAGCACAGTTATGCACAATACTGAAAAAAAGAAAACTTTTATTTCTTTGGTTTCCCTGCTGTGTAAAGGATGTTACAACTCCTGCATACTTTATCCTTTGGAAAATATCCTCTTGTTCTCCCATCAAGGATACCTACGAAAGCAAGACATTGAGAAGGGAAAGGAGAACAGGTACAAAGTTAAAGAATAATGAAGAATGTTGTATATGTACCGTGGCTCAAATGTCAGTAGGGCTCTGCTACATAAAGGGCCCGCAGTGTGTCTGCTCACCACTCAAAGTGCTCTTTTTGTCTCAAAGGAAAACTTTTTGTGGGATGTCACTCACAGCAATATCAATGTCAATTTTCAAATTCTGCATGGAAAGCAATAGTGAGCTTCTGACCAGCAATTACCATAAAATCAAAACATCTTATAGTTTTATGCTGAATTAGTAGAATTGTTTTTGATATGGTATTTATTTGAAAGGCTTTCCATCAGCTCCAATGAGTATTTGATTAGTGCATCCTGCTAAAGTAACTGGTCTGATGTTTAAACAAAATTCGGCAGCAGTAAAGTGGGGCAGCAATCCTAGAATGCTGCTGAATTGCCCATGGATAAGCCAGCCTAGTCATTAGGTTTATTGCCAACAAAGAGGAAAATCGTGCATATAATTATACGGATTGCAAAGCCAGCAATAAGAGTTGGCACCAGGGAATTATTTCCCTGTGACCATTACTTCATCAGGATCAGAAGTTGCCTGTATGCCTTCAAAGGAATGCAAGGTTGGAAACAAAGTAAATGTGTTCACTTTTTGCTGTAGATGGTTTTTTCCACCCCTAAGCAAACCACTCTCTGGCCATTGACAGTTAAACTATTTTTGGAAGTCAGTGAACCCAATGAGTCAGTGTGACTTTAGACTTCTTATGATTATTCTAGTGTCATACAATATTATTAGTAAAAATAACAATGTTTATGAGATTATGAGATCATACAAACTAAAGTTCAGAGAAGTCCGAGTTATTCAATGTTACAAGACTAGTAGTATGTGTATGTTTTGGTGCATACGTGTGTGTGTGTAGGGGAGCTGGAGCTAGAACCTAGGTCTTCTTGCCAGGCTAGTGTCTTCTACATATAGCTCTTGTTCATTGTCATCACTACAGTAAGAGACACACCAAAATTTTAAGGTTCAGTCACAGCAAGCCTCTAAGTGTCATGAATAGATACGAACATAGGACCAGATGGACCTACTACTTAGACCTACTTTGGGAATTCTTTTTTTTTTTTTTTTAAGATTTTATTTATTTGAGAGGGAGAGAGAGAGAGCATGGGGCGGGGGGCTGGTCAGAGGGAGAGGGAGAAGCAGGCTCCCTCCTGAGCAGGGAGTCCAGAACGGGGCTCTTTCCCAGGACCCTGGGATCATGACCTGAGCCAAAAGCAGATGCTTAACTGACTGAGCCACCCAGACGCTCCAGGAATTCTTATATTCCTATCCTGTAAGGCCCCCTTAGACATCAGCTTCTTAGTCATCCTTGCACCTCTCTTATTTCCCCCATGAAATTAAATAGGATAAATGCATAACTCACTAGCACATTCCTGAAACAAGCAGATATTCCTCCTCCATTCTTGTTTCCCTTTGCAGTAGAAGAGCCCTCACTTTGGGATCCAAAAAACTCTCGTTAGCAATGATCTGGAGCCATTCGGATTCCTCCCTAAAACGTGAAGGTCATAAAATCAAAGAACACAATACATATGAAATTGTTTTGTTTATAATTGATGAGCTGATTTAACGTCAGAGTTCTACATAATTTTCATGAAACAACACTGCTTGAAGCCAGTGGGATTTCTTTTAAAATATCACTAGGAAATCAGACTTTGTCATTATCTTTGATTTTCTTTGGTGAATCTTATCTATTGATTTTAAAAATTCTTTTCAATATGCCCAGTGCTCAGAGATATACAAACAAAGAAAAAAAAAAAAACGGTCCCTGTAAGCTTTGTAAATATGGGGATATTGGTGAGGTGAAATATTATCATGCACAATGAAGATAAATGACAGTTCCAAACGGCCTTACCGTTGGAGGCCTCCTAGTGACCCAGCTCGGCTCACAGATGCAGCTGTGGCAAATAATAGCCAGAGAGTGATGATCATTGTGATTTCAGCCCATTATTACCAGAAGCCTGATATACATAAAATGTAGGTCAAAGCATTCTGTTTAATGCCATATTTATCTTCAGAATATGAAGCATGAGAATGTTGTTCCAGCACTAAAGAAACCGAGGTGATAAATTAGTAGTCTCCAAAGTGCTATCTAAATGACTACATTCAATTTTTATCTCTTCATTGAACTATAAATTCCACAAGGGAGAGGACCATATTTATTTTGTTTCTACCATCTCTCGGAGCTTAGCACAGGGGCTCCCTCATATAGGCCTACAATCAGATGCATGTAAAGGATTTGATTAGTTAATTAATTGAGACTTATATTGCTACACTTATTGATTTACAATTGTTTTCATGTATTTAAACTAGCCCTCTACATGAGGAAGGATTAATATCGTAGCCATCTCTACTTACCTTCCATCTAGATAGGTGCTTATTCAGTGAATGAGTGGATGTTAGAAGGATGATATATAAGAAGTTGCTGCCAGGTATTGCTTTCTCCTCTGGGCTTTAAGCATTATGTACGAAGAGAAGACATAATCCATAATGCAAAGAGTTGTTTCCAGGATGAGGCCAGCAAGAACTATCAGTGAAACAAGACAGAAATTATTATAGATAGAAAAAGTAGAGGAAAGACAAGAAAATTAATGGGATGTTCTGGGCATAAACTAATTGGCACAGAATACTGAAGGTAACTCTGGAACAAGTAGAGAACAAAAAGGAATGGAGGGGATTCATATAGTCAAAGAAGTTATTGGAGAGTGGTAAATACAGCATGTTGCTTTTTAAATGTCAGAGCACAAAGAAAAATTTAGAGTTAAGTTATGGGTTTCAACTGTAAGAATTTGAAAGAAACAGTGTGGAGACAATTGTTGGAGGGTTAGTGAGTGTTTAGATGTAATTATGTGAGGAATATGGCAGTTCTGAGTGTGAAAAGTTGTGGTTAGGAATATAGGGAACTGTTTTTTAAGCTAAGTAAGTAAATTCAAATTGTTGGAGATAATCCAGCCGCTGCCATGCATGGAATTACATCTAGGAGACTAACACATATTTGGCCTTTAGTTAAAAATGATTTAACCAATGCTTTTTGAGAGAGATTATATAAAATTTATCACCATATTTTCCACAAATTCTATCCAACCATTTGAAACTCTAAGGGAAAAATCAGGAAATTTTATATGTACTTTTCTTATATATCTCACTCTTTCATATAAAGATGGATTTGAATAGTTCATCTGTTACCAAAATATGCTTCCTACAATTTATGAAAGTGAGTGTTTTAAAAGTGAAAAAAAAGTTGAACAATATTATATGTTCCTCAAAATCATTGATTTGTTGAGATCAATGAAATTGACGAATTCGTGT